>NW_006921601.1:14666345-14708315 GCF_000298275.1 Orycteropus afer afer | reverse complement strand
GCGCGGGATCGGGCAGTGTTTCGTTCTGCTGTGCATGGGGTCGCTATGAGTCGGAAATGACTCGACGGCACTTAACAACAACAACAACAACATCTGTTATTTGGTTGAATGGTGACCTGCTTCAGTTCTACATTCAAAGGTTATTTTAGGGCAGAAGTCTCAGAGGTTCCTAGTCTTTATCACTCTGGTAGGACTGACCTTTTTTAGGAATTTGAATTTTGTTCTACATTTTCTCTCATTCTATCTAGGACCTTCTATTGTGTCCCAGGTGAGAAAGGTCAGTAGTAGTTGCCAGGCACCATCTAGTTTTCCTGTTCTCTGGTTAGAAGAAAAGCCTGAGAATTTGCTTTTTTAAACAAACAAACAAACAAACAAAACCCACAAATTCTCAGATAGTAATGATGCTGCTAGTCAGTTATCACACTTTGAGAACCACTAGATTAGATCATCTCTAATTCTAACACTATGATTCTATAACCCTCCTTGTTTACCTTATCCCTCAACCTATTAAAACTGCTTCTGGGTTAGTAAAAGCAAACCAAACCAAACCAAACCAAACTCACTCCCACCAAGTTGGTTCCTTCTCATAGTGACCCCCCATTGGGTTTCCAAGGCAGTAAATCTTTACAGAAGTAGATTGCCCCGTCTTCTTTCCACAGTATGGCTGGTGGACTTGACTGGCCAACCTTCTGGTTAGCAGTCAAATGCCTTAGGCACAATAGTTAGTATTTAAAGTTTCTAATATATCCTGCTGTATAAACTGTGATGGACAGAAGGGAATTTCCTAAATTTTTATAGCTCATGTCAACATGAGATACCTACAGCTCTTTAGGGAGGTCTAGAGCTCTGGTAGCATAGTGGCTAAGGCACTTGACTGCTAACCAGAAGGCTGGCGGTTCAAACCCACCAGCCACTCCTCAGAAGGAAGGTTGGGCAATCCTACTTCCGTAGTGATACTGCCTCGGAAACCCAAGGAGGGGTCGCTATGAGTCAGGGCTGACTCGACGGCAAATAACAACATAACAACAGTCATACAGTGTGTAAGGCATCTGACTGCTAACCAGAAGGTTGGTGATTCAAACCCACCAGCATCTCCATGGAAGCAAGACTGGACAATCTACTTTGGAAAAGATTTACCATCTTGGAAACCTAAAGGGGGTCACTGTGATTCAGAATTGGCTCAATGGCAGTGGGTTTGGTTTATGTGTTTACAGTTCTTTAGATTAAGAAAGAGCCTACATAGTTTACTTAATTTTCTCATGTACATTTCTAGTTATAAAGGAAGTATCTTCAGACACCAAAGTTCAACAGTTAAGTTCTCTAATTGACATTGCTCCCTTTATGTTGTCCCATGATCTAAAGTGCCTGGGTGACCAATGTAAAAAGTAATGATTTCAAAGATTCTATTTAATTATCTAATCAGGTAAAAATTAAATAATGATTTCAAAGATTCTATTTAATCAATAACACTTACAATCTCACATTATGTCTTCAAATGAGCCTTTGTAACTCCCTCTCTTCTTTTCGTGGTCTTCTAGATATTCAGGATTGAATAATTCTTTGTGAGGCCTGGTATCTGCTAAGAACATGACACACCTCTGCCTGCCAAACTAAATTATTTAGTTGGCTCATATTTTCTTTTTTAAAGTGAGGGTGTGACTGTGACCCACTGTTCCTTGTGTTGTCAGTAATTTGATAATTGTCTATTTATTAAACATGTAAACTATCTCAGAAAAGGGCAAGGATCCAACATTTACTGAGTGCTTATTATGTGCCAGGCATTGTGCCACAAGTTTTACTTTTATTGTTTATTTAATCCTCATAACAACCATGCAAGCTTATGTCATTAGCCAGTTTTTACACAAAGAAATAGACTCATAAAGGTTAAAAAACTGTCCAGGGTCACAAATGACAGTGTATAGATGTGATCTTAGATTTATTTGACAACAAAGCCTTGTTGGCACATAGGTTCTCAAGACTATGTATTGAATGAATAACTATATCATGCTCTCTTCCTAATGCTGACCTTTGAAAAATCATCAAATTATAAAGTTAGAAATGTTCTTATAGGTCATTATCTAATCAGGTTCTTAGTAATGTAATCTCCTTTAAAGCATCTCTAACATCAGGAGCTCTGGTGGTGTAGTGCCTAAGGCATTTGACTGCTAACCAGAAGGCTGGTGGTTCAAACCCACCAGCCAATCTTCAGAAGGAAGGTTGGGCAATCTACTTCTGTAGAGATAACACCCTGGAAACCCAAGGAAGAGTCACTATGAGTCGGATTCAACTCAGTGGCAGTGAGTTTGGTTTTTGGTTTTTAACATAATGATATATAGCATTACTTATGTATGTAAAGAAAGAACACTCACTACCTCTTTAATCAGATTGATTGTTGGATAACTCATTATTAGAAAACTCTTGTTTGCATTGAACTTGAATATCCTATCCTGTTCAGACTAGTTCCACCTTCTGTAACCACACAAATTTAATTTGATCCTCCTTCCACACATCATTTCTTCAAGTATTTGAAGATAGCCCTTATCTTCTCTGCCATGCCAGAGAAACCAACCAAACCAAACTCACTGCCATTGAGTCTATTCCAACTCATAGCAACTCTATGGGACAGAGTAGAACTGCCCCAAATAGTTTCCAAGGCTGTAAATCTTTACAGAAGCAGACTGCCCCATCTTTCTCCCACCAGAGTAGCTGGTGGGTTCAAACCGTTGATCTTTTGGTTAGCAGCTGAACGCCTTAGCCACTGCACTACCAGAGCTTCTTCCCATGCTAAATATCCCCCATTTTATTTCAGTTACCTCTCATAAACTGTAAGACACAATAATAACTAAATATTTGTTAAATGAAACAAAGGACTAATAATAAGTAAATAATGTGCTGAGCAGACTCCTTACCTCCATGTTCCCCTTTAGATTGTGAAACATCTGTACTATATTCTATGCACATGCTAGAGCCAAATTTCTTTTAGAGGAAACTGAAATGATCTCCTTTGGTGCAGTCTTGCACTGAACAGTTGGCACCCCAAAGAATATTGTGCTTTATTTTTCTGGCTTAGAACATTAACCTCATCTTTGATATCTCAGGTTTGCATCAGATCACAACACACTGGAATTGTACAGCAAACCCAATGCTTTTCTTCAGGGTTAAAGAAAAGACCTGGGCACTAGGGGATCAGCTTCAATTTAAGCAGGCTAAGTTTGTACTGTAACGTACAAAAGTAGGGCTTACCTCAGCTAAAATGGAAGAAATAGCTGCCCAAAGCTAGTTTCTTTCACGCCCCACTGGCAAGGTAGTAATTGCACAAAGACCTTTTTATTATAAGTTGATTTTCCTGAGAAATGAATTCAGAAAAATACTGTAAAGTGTTTATTTTTTGCTTGCCCTTTATTAACCCACATCTTAGGGCTTTCCCTAGAGAAAAGCTGTTGGTAAATGAAACCCCTTAGACCCACACAGAAGCATTTTTGCGCTATGTCCCTGCCTGCGATTGAACAGGGACTGAACGAGGCAAGTTGGTGCTATTTAAACAAGATCGTAAGCCAGAATATGGAATTTTGCCTAAAGAGAAGATTTAGGAATTTAAACAGAGAATGGCTTTGGGGTCAGTAGAATTACTGCTAAAGGTTTGTATCTTTAAAAGGATGTAAGACAGCCCTTTTATGCTAGTAAATAGGCCAGAGACCCTGTTTAAATTTATAGATAATTCCTTTTGTATATCCTAGTTTTAATCTTTAACTAAGAAAAATCCTATAGTATAGCCTATAAAATCATACTGTAAAAGGTAGGAAAAAACCTGCCAGTGTTGCTCTCCTGGAATCAGGGCAGAATGTGTAGAGTAAAGAAAGGAAAGCTAGGAAATGAAAATGTGATCTTCATGGGCATGATTCTGTCATAGCTCTTATTTTCTTTATATGGAATACAAATACTGATATAGAGTGAAGATTTTCTATTTTGCATTTTTGTGCTCTTTGATACATTTATTGAGGTCAAATGAAATTTGATATAGTAGGATTTATTATGAAATGCTCTCTGAATACAACTCCATAATTACTGAGCTACATGGTAGTGCATAAAGCTGTAAAACTGCTTAGCCAGACAGGCAATTTATATGTTACATCGAGGTGTGTATGGCAAAGAATATTAGTTTAATTGGGAGCCAAGATGTGGTAGCCTTAAATCTGAAGAGCTCTATGTTTAACGTAACACAGTGAGGCTTTGAAATAGAATACCTGAACTGGGGAAATACAGCTTTTGAATATATAACAATTAGACATTACTTTTTGATCCAGGATACTAAATAATATTTTCAAAACAAAGCATAGAATGCAAAGCAGGTGAAAGGGCAACTCCTTCCACATTTTATAGTGGAAGAAAAGATGCAAACTTACTGTTCTCTAGTTCTTTGTTTAAAAGAAAGGAACAAAATAGAAAAAAAGGCAAGAGAAAAGGAAAAACATTAACTACAGTTTGGTGGATACATGGATGAAGCAAATTCACAATGAAGTTATGTCCCTGGTGTACTAATGGAATCTATGAAAAGGGGTTTAGTAGAATTTGCCTGAATTCTCTCAGGGAGCAGACATGGAATGAGGTTAGAGGTGAGCGGATGTGTGGGTACTAGCACACCACCGATGAAAAACAAATACTTCTTGGCGTACATTTGCTCTCTGTCTGATCATAGGCTCTCTTCTGTTTAGCAGGTTCAGGGTCACATGCCTCCGCTCATGATCCCAATTTTTCCACATGACCAGCGGACCCTGGCAGCAGCTGCTGCCGCCCAACAGGGATTCCTCTTCCCCCCTGGAATAACTTACAAACCAGGTAAGTAAAGAAGGATTTAACATTCTTCTAGAAATGCAAGAGCCACATACTTTTGCTTAGTAGTCATAACAAATCCAGGAGTATACAAGGGAATTCTGAATTAAAAGATAATACAGGCTTACTGTAAAGTAAAATTAGAATCAGGGAGAGGGACAGAGTAATAAACTGATTGGTTGCTAAAAACTTTTGCTTTTTCTTCTTCCACTTGTGTAAAATGCTGCTTTCTCTGGGACTACATGTTTGTCAGTTCTTTCTCATCCATTTATCACAGACCATTGTCTCTGGTTGAAACTCCTTTCTTCCTGACAGCTTTTTTACCCTGGAAGAGTGGTCACACTATAAAATGTTGTTTTTGTTTTTTGTCTGATTTCTCTTGGAAAAAAAGTAAAAACTGGGCTGATTTAATTAGCTTGCCACTAGTAGGTAAAATTCTTTTAATTTTAATCTAAATAATGAAGTGCTCAGTAATATTTTCTCATTCATCTTTGAACCTCAAAAAACAGGTCACATAACCTTGCAGTGAAATATGTTTTGAAATGATTTAGCAAATGTTATGATTTTTCTTTATTCCTCTGAGTTTACTGGACTCCTGGGGAATTCAATTAGGGGCATAATGGTTTGAAGCTTCTTTCGGAGCCTCCTTGTAAACAGGGTTTTAAATGTTTAAAGATACTTTGCCAAAGGAATCCAATGTAAGAAGATAGTCAAGTAAATAAAAGTCAACCTTAATTTCATTTGTGCATTCTTCGTAAGTGACCTCAGCTCAGAAGTAGTGACCTTGTTCTACTCATTAATGATTTCAGTGTCAAGTTCTTTCTAACATATTAACCTGATTATATTAACTACCAAATTTGAGTACAGCAGTTTTTTTTAGGTGTAAGGTTCACAAAGTGAACAAAGGCATTTTAGTATGCTTAAATACATAATGGAATATAAATCACTTTACTAAAATTCTATTAGTATTAGCAAGCTTACTAAATAGCCTAAAAACAAATCTACTGGGTTTAGCATCTATTAATTTACTTGTTGTCATTGATGACTCTTTTGGACTTGATGGAGAACTCCCTTAGGAGGAAATTTAGGGTGTTTGTGGCAAAACTCAAATGATTCAAGAAATAAAGATGTTAAGTGATTGGCTAACTTAAGGACAGACTTTCAAAAGGTTTTTGGATACATGCATGAAAGAAAATTGCATCAAATTGTTAAAAATTCATTTTTTTTTTTTTCTAAAGCAGAATTTGTAGAGCCACTTGTACTCCCTAAGGAATTTTCTTGGTTGCTAAACAGAATATTGATGGTTCGAACCCACCAGGTGCTCCATGGGAGGAAGATGAGGCAATCTACTTCCATAAAGATTTACAGCCTTGGAGACCCAATGGGGTTCACTATGGGTTGGAATCGACTTGATGGCAGTGGATTTATTTTTTGGTTTTCCACTTCCTATGAAATTAATACCGTGTTAAGGACAGGAATGTGTGTGCCAGAGGAAATCTTTCTGTCAGTTCAATGTTTCATACTTTCCCTGTAAGTGGTTTTGAGATATTTCTTCACCATAACTTCCTTTGGAACACTGATATTCACTAAATATACTGGTTTGTCCTGGGTCTGAGTTACCACCCCTATACTAGCCTTAGAAACCTTTTAAATGAACTAGCTGTGGGAACTCTCAATTTTATTTCACTGTTAAAAATTCTCTGAATTGCAAAATCAGATACAGCCCTTATTTTCCACTAGAACTACACATTTTTTAAACTATGTTATTTCCCTAATTATGTTAAAACTGTATTGTCATTTTTTCATTATTCAATTATGTTAGACCTGTTTTTAAAAGTCATCTCAAATAGCATCAATGAGATTGTAATCTGTAACTGAGAAGGATATGGAAATCAGAATAATACTCCACAGGAGCAAGTTAGCTCCATTGACCATAGGTTCAGCATAGAAAAGTGTGCTGGGTAGAAAAGTTACATTAAAAAAATGTTAGCTATCCCCTGTTGGTTAAGGCAAAACCATGGATTTGGACATGTGGGAAAATTTTTAATCACTAACAAGGATGGTACAAAAAGTAATTTTCTGGTGACTTCTTAATGATATCAGAGAATTTGCTTAATCATGCTCTCAATTTTAAAATATTTTAGCTAATGCAGGCTTTATTGTATCTAAATATTATGCTTAAAATGGATTAAACTGGTATTGTTAACTCTAGTAATAGAGAAATTATCGATTTAGGAGTCTTAATCTTGCAGTGTTACTGTATCATTCACATGAACTGGGGGAAGGAGACTACCATTGGACTGGAGTCTGGACAAGGAAAACATTTTCCTCCAAACTGAGTTTTGATAATTTCACTTGAAATACATATGCAATAATGACTGAATTTTTACAGGAGATTAGCTTTGTCACATATAAAAGCCTTGAAATGGTGCCATAAATTTTTATTCTGGTCCCCTAAGCAAGAGGATAGGCAAGCACTACCTTGGATTTTATAAATTAAAAAATAAATGACTCTCCATAAGAGAGTTATCCCCCTCTTTTTGCTCACCTTCGTCATAATCTGAGGTAATTCTATAGTGTTTGTGCCTTTAGCTAAATGAATAATTGTGTTCATTTCCAGAAAGCAAAAACCACCTTGGGGTGATGTTCAATGTCCATTAAACTCATAGTCACCACCATACCAGTTGCCATATAATCATCCCTGACGCATGGCAACTTCATGTGTATAAGATTAGAACTGTGCTTCATAGGGTTTCAATGGCTGATTTTTCAGAAGTTGATCATTACCAGGCCTTTCTTCCAAGGTGCCTTTGGATAGACTCAAGCCTCCAACCTTTTGGTTAGCAGCCAAGCACTTTAACAGTGTGTACACCCAGGGATCAAATGCATGTTAGGATAGTCTAAATAAACAATATATTCAGGGCTATGGACCTTCACTCCCCTTCAGATAAACTGACTCATTACTCTGGACATGTCAGGGGCCCAGTGTGCAGTTAATGGCAAGCAAACTTTCCCACCTCGGTAAGTTGCTTAGGAGGCTTGCTGCCTATAGTGATCGTGCAACTTCTGAGGGACTTCTTTCAGGTTGATCGCTCTAGAAATAGCTTTATTGAGTTTCAACCCTTAGAGACATTTTTCTAGAACAGAATACATCATCAAGGCCAAGGACACAAACCACACATTTTTGGTTGCTTTGCTCTTTCACATTGTGCTTAGTATAGGAGATGAATAAGGTTTTTGAGTGCTGTTATTTGAGAAAATTAAGAAATAAGTTTCTTTCCCAGTTGACATGGCATGTCAGATCAAGACATATTTGCCTAAAAAATAAAAGCAATAAATGGCTTCCTTCATGTACCAGGGATGATACAGCTGACCCATGCACTTTGTGTTGTTGGGGTTTTTCAAACAATTGCTGTTGAAATGTCCTTAAAGTTTCATAGTAGATGATAGAAGTTAGATCTATGCCCACTCCTGACTTCTTCACTTACTTCTTATTTATAACATGATATTAAACAGCTAATGTCTATTGAATATTTACTGTGTTGTTGTTGTTGTTGTTATGTGCCATCGAGTCGGCCCCGACTCATAGCGACCCCTCCTTGGGTTTCCAAGGCAGTATCACTACAGAAGTAGAATTGCCCAACCTTCCTTCCGAGGAGTGGCTGGTGGGTTTGAACCGCCAGCCTTCTGGTTAGCAGTCAAGTGCTTTAGCCACTATGCTACCAGAGCTCCTATTTATCCTATTTGATACTGTGTATCAAACATTTATTTTACATGGATTATTTTAGTTAACTCTGATTTGAACATGCCATTTAACTTTTCTGAACCTCTGTTTTTGTCATCGAAAAAATGTGGCATAATTTGGCCACTCCTCAGTGTAGGTATAATGATTTTAAATTAGGTAAAATTATGTAAAATTTTTTTGAAAATTCTAAAGCCCTAGGATTGGGGGTAAAATCTGACCATGAAATTTAACTGGCCCTTTAACTACATCTTTATTCATTAGAAACGTCCCAAAGCTGAATATTTAACTGGAGCGTGGTATCACTTTGCCTGATGACCAAAAGTAATTTTACAAGTATAGCTAATGCTTCCTTTTTCAAAAATAATTTATTTTTGTTGCTATTGTTGAACATATATACAACAGAATACATATCAACTCAAGAGTTTCTATATATATGAACAGAAACGGTGATTACTTTCTTCAAGTTATGCAACCATTCTCACCCTCCTTTTCCAAGTTGTTCTTCCCTGACTGTATAAATTCACTGACCACTAAGCTTTCTGTCTAAACTTAGAATCGGTTCCATATAGGTAGTCTTTAAAAGAGTACAGCACTCGAGGCAGAAATTCTTTACTAGCTAAGCTCTTGTTTGGTTTAAAGAAGACTTCAGGAGATGTTTTCAGTTTAAGGTTTAAAGATTATCTCAGGGCTATAGTTTCAGGGGTTTATTGAGCCTTAGTGGCTCCAGAAAATCTGGATTCCATGGGAATTTGAAATTTTGCTCTGTATTTTCCCCCTTTTGATCAGGATTCTTCTGTAGAATCTTTGATCAAAACATCCAGTAATGGTTGTTGGGCACCATCCCATTCTGGTTTTATGCAAAAGGAAGTATTTTTTTCATGGAGACAATTAGGCACACATTCCATTTCCTCCACCTATTCTTATTCCTGACTCTTCTTCCTCTCTTGATCCTGGTGAATAGAAACCAACTGCTATACCTTGGATGGCTACTTGCAAGCTTTTAAGACTCCAGGCCTACACAAAGACTAGGAGGTAGAACAGAAGCTCTAAACACATTATTAGGCCAATTAACTGGCATGTACCATGAAACCATGGACCAGACCTCCAAACCAAAAAACCAAATCCCATGAGCAATTTGCTCATATATAAGCAGCCTCAGCACCTGCACTGTTGTTGTTGTTGTAAATATATGTATATCATACAAACATTTGCCAGTTCCGCTTTTTACAGATGTACAACTTACTGATGTCAATTACATTAATCAGCTGTTCGTTAATCAGTTAGCATTTATTGAGCACCATTTATTTATCAAATTTTATATATGTTGTTGCTGTTGTTAGTTGTCATTGAGTCTGTTTCAACTTGTAGCAACCCCAAGTATGCAGAGTAGAACTGCTCCATAGGGTTTTCAAGACTGTAAGCTTTCAGAAGCAGATCACCAGGCCTGTCCTCCCAGGTGCTTCTGGGTGGGTTCAGATCTTTTAGCTAGTACTTGAGTACTTAACTGTCTGTGCCACCTAGCTATCCCCTTCACATATGTGTGTGTGTGTGTGTGTGTGTATTCACATGACCCCCATTGACCCTGTTGGGTTTGCAAGGTAGTAAATCTTTACAGAAGTAGATTGTCTCATCTTCCTTCTGCAAAGTGGCTGGTATATACATACATAGATACATATATACATAATATATACATATGTATGTGTGTGTGTATGCATATATATGTAAAACGAGTTGCCATTGAATCAATTCCAGCTCATAGTGACTCTGTGTGTCAGAGTAGAACTGTGCTCAATAAGGTTTTTAGTGGCTGATTTTGGAAGTAGATCTCTAGACCTTTCTTCCAAGGCACTTCTGGGTAGATGAGAACCTCTAGCCTTTCAGGGAGTAGCAAAGTGTGTTCATGGTTTGTTGTGTGTGTGTATATATATATATATACTGCATAATGTCTGGGCAACATGCAACCCCATAAAGCCTATTATATTAAAAATTCAAGGTACATACAAAATGGTTTGAAATAACAAATGAGAGTTACTTTGCAACTTGCATAAAACATTATTATTGTTATTATTACTATATTATCATGTTAAAGATGTTTTAGTATATCTGGAATAGTTCTTTAAATTTTTTATGCATGGAAAGGTACAGTATATACTATATCCTAAGACAGACATTTGACTAACTGCCATTAGATACAAACCATACCTAATTGTTCCAACTTAGGTACAAATTTGACTTAAAGACAGATTTAGGAATGCAAATCATTTGTAATCCTGGGGACTGCCTGTACACTGACCCTCTTTCCCAAGCATGGTATCCTTCTCCAGGGACTGGCCCCTTCTGACAACATGACCAAGTATGTGAGACAAAAATTGACCATTCTTGCTTCTAAGGAGCATTCTGGCTGTACTTCTTCCAAGATAGATTTGTTCATTCTTTTGGCAGCCAAAGGTATTTTCAGTATTCTTCGCCAGCACCACAATTCAAATGCATCAATTCTTCTTTGATCTTCCTTATTCATTGTCCCGCTTTCATATGCATATGAGGCTATTGAAAATAACATAGCTTGGGTCAAGTGCACCCTAGTCTTCAAAGTGACATCTTTGCTCTTTAACACTTTAAAGAGGTCTTTTGCAGTAGATTTGCCCAGTGCAATATGTCATCTGATTTCTTAACTACTGCTTCCATAGGCATTGATTGTGGATCCAAGTAAAATGAAATCCCTGACAACTTCAATCTTTTCTCCATTTATCATGATGTTGCTTATTGGTCCAGTAATCTTTCCCAATTCTTTTTGTCTAATTGTCCTCAGAACAAACTTCTCCTTCCTTTTCTTTCTTTCTTTTTTAGGATTCTAACTGTGGCATTTATTACCTACCAACATTTACTGCAGTGTGATTTCTCACAAGGATAAATGATTTATTATGGCATTCCCTTAGAATATAGAAGAGTTGCAATATTTTTCTACTTTGATACACATACCCTAACCCATGCAAAGTGGTTTGTCCAAATGTTTGTGATTAAAATTTTCCCATATTGTAGAAAGATAACTCATAAAGATGGGGTCTGTCTGTAGATTGTTAGACAAATAATCTATCATCCTCTTGTGATGCCACCACACAATAATCTGTGAGCTCGTTAGGGCTATGTAGTGTATTTTTCTTGTTTTGGAGTTTCGGAAATAAGATACGAGGCCAAGGTCCCACCTTGGGCCAGTTACTGAAGAACCCTTGACTCCTACCTCCTACTTCAGTGTTTATATTCCTTCTCTACTCCTTCCAAACTCTCTAAATAATTTTCCCAAGAGGTAGATATCTGAAGTTAATATCCCAGGAGACTATAACCACACTAGTCCCTTGTCTTGCTGTAAATGAAAGTGAATGGACAGAATTTTACTCATGAGGTTTTCAGCTCTTTAAAAAAGTTGCATATATATCTGAATTGTACAAACAAAGTGTATTCTTGTGGGAGGTAGCCTGAGTTCTAGATTCTCAGTCCAAGAGCTTCTGCTCCTGTTTAAGTCCCATTAAGTTTTGGCTTCATTTCCGTTTCCCTGAATTTATTTCAGGGACTCTTGCTTCTGAGTGGCTTTGATTCTGAAGGAATGTTGCCTATTTTGACAAGTCAAACTAATGGTAGGCACATGTTCCATAGGTTTGAAATATTGTTTTGTATTTGTACTGTAATCTTCAGATAAAAATAATCAGTTGAAAAATCTAGAAGGCTGGAAAGATGGACTTAAGGAGTGGGTATTATTGCTTAAATTGGCTTTTGGAGGTTGTCTTTTTACACTAGAGGTGGTAGCAAGGGCCAGATTACAGTAGTGCCTAGAGCCAACCTGTTCCAACAGGCTTCATCTTCCTTTGTACAAATTTAAAAAGAATGGATCCTCACGCAAGCACTTCAAATCCAGAAACAAATTTGAAAAAAATTGCTGCAACATGTTGACTGATTCCTTGCCAAGTCAGCCACTGAGAACTTTTTCTTAATCGATTCTTACAAGAGAAAATTAGAGGGGAGAAAAGCATGTAACTATTTTATTAAAAAATAAACTTTCCTGTATTCTTAAAGTGCTTCTACTCTTACATTTTTCTCTTCCACTGGTGACCCCCTCACTCTTCTGCTTTATCTTCTTCCTTTTGTCTTTTCCTTTCTTTCCTAATCATTCTCTGTGATATACTCTGTTGCTCTAATGTATTCACTTTTACATTTACTATTGATACAATGATATATCCTGGAGAAATAGCTTTCCAAAGATTATATTTAGATATACAGATTCATACCAGCAGAAAGGTTAAAAACATTAAAAACAAAACAAAAAATCCTGCTTGTCAGCAGTGGACAGAAAGCTATTTGTAGCTAGCAGGTGAGCTGGAGAGAACCACAGGGCGTGGTAGAGATAGTAATAAATTAACTAGCAAGCCAAAAACTATATATATATATATAAATCAACTATTTCATACCATAGAAGTATGAGAGCTATGAAAAAGGAGTGCCCCAGGGAATTCTTTTAGAGTTTGATTTTTTAAAATATGTTTGACATGAAAAATGTTTTAGTACAAATAAAGCAACTGGTATTAAACTTATGGGGGGATTTATGATTAATGCATGCTATTTAAAGAAAGAACAGCTCTAAAATGTTCCAAGAAGTAGTCTGTGTTGGTTGGAATGGTGATTTCCCCCCTTATTTTTGAAGCATCATTAATTCACCACCATTTTGTGATTTGTTTTTAACTTGATAAGATGTAGACCAAAGAAACATTATTTGACTTAGATTAGGATATTCTTTCTTCAGATAATTTATTTCAAATATCAAGAAGATCAGTAGAATTATTTAAGCATAAAGTGACAGTCATTTACTATAAAAAATAATTTGGCCTAGTTATCTTTTTTAAAAAAAAGCTCATATAGCACTGCAAACCAAAATCAGCTTCACGGAAGGGGAAAAACAAGATCAGATATTTTGAACATTACTCCATAGGAGACCAGCACAATATAGTGTTAGTGAACGCATTGTAGCAGCGCTCCATATGCAATCAGAAGCCAATTGTTACTGGACTGTGTACAAGCACACACTGTGCTCAATGGTCTGATGAGGTATTATGGATATGATGCAAAGAGACTGTGTAGATTAGAAGCTAACAATTTGTTAAAAGTGAAAGCAACTTAACATTTACATTAGGCCAGCTGAGTGAGTAGCTCTTCATGTGGCAAGCAGGATGAGTTCCAGGGAAGCAGGGGCACCAAGAAGCCTCCAGGTCTTAGTGTCCATGCAGAAAAAAATAAAAAACAAGAGAGATGGTATTGCTTTCCAGTGGACTACTTTTAATACTCTGACTCTTTTTACACTGTCTCTTCATTATTACATTCAGCCTTTTAGTGTGGAACAGTTCATGCAAAACAGTATGATTATTATAAATGTCAAAAATGTGTGGAGGAACAGCCTATTAAAATATAGCCTAGAGATAGTACATCACACTGACTTTAAATAAGTAGCTGAAGCCAAAGTGATATTCCATTAAATCACTGATGTTGTGTAATTTATCCTTAAGTATTAATTTTTATTTTAGTTACCACTATCACGATATATTCCTCATCACTTTCTCTTGGTTCCTCAGGCCACTGCTGACAGCCTATGTCCTTAGGTCACAGAAGGTACTTCACTCGTGCTACTTGGGAGTAGTCTGGAGTCAGAAATACATTAAGATATAGCGTTGATCACTGCTGAACCATGCTCAATCTCTGCCAGGCTTTTAATGTGGTTATCTCATGTAAAATGTGTAGTTATTTAATCAAATAATCACCAAAGAATATTTGATCAGTGCTTCGTATGCATGATCCTGTATTAAGTTCCACCAGAAATTAATCCAAAAAAATATGGTTTCCACTCTCAATGGGGTATAAACATTTCAGAATGCTGACAGATAGGATCAGCTGCCCTCTCCCCACTATCACATATAAAAGGTTACATTTAAAATTTTTCCTTTTTTTTTTTTTAAATAAAATAAAGCTTAGTTATGAGCAGCCAGTAGCTCTCAGTCTTTTTTTGAACTCTAATACTCTGCCTTGCCTATCAAGCCAAAATATGTTTGTTGTTCTAATATAAAAGCCTCAGTGCTTTTTCAGTGTACTGAGTGTCAGCCTGGCTTTAAGATATTTTTTTTTACTCTTGAAAAAATGATGTATTACAAGATTTGTAATGGAGTGAACATGCTTCAATTGCACATTTAATTTTTTTAACATCACATTCATGTTTTGCCAGTTTGCCTACCAGCTATCTGTTAACAAAAAGTTCCAAGGCAGCACTGCAAGTCTGTGCCCAACTAAGCCTTTTGTTTCTGCAGATGTTTGGGCTTGGAGCAATGTTGTAAAGCTCAGGCAATCCAAGGACCATGTTTGTACTTGTCTGCTGCGATTCCCTGTGCATTGTCTAAACCTGAATGCATTGTTCTCTCTGACAGGTGATAACTACCCCGTACAGTTCATTCCATCAACAATGGCAGCTGCTGCTGCTTCTGGACTCAGCCCTTTACAGCTCCAGGTAAGTGCCAGAAGAAAAAATGTGGGATACAAGCCAGTGCTTTAGTGGGAAACTGCTAACCAGCTGTATGCTAAATAATGGCCTGAATGTTAAATAATTTTTTAAGTATAGCTCAGAAGGATTAACACCTTAAGCACTTATCATACTGCAGATAAAGAGAAAACTGCCAGTTTCAATATTATTAAAGGAAAAATTACATTATGACTTAATACCATGAATTCTGTATCAGGTAAGTTAATAATTTTACAGTTTTTTTAATGGCTTATCATTATTGGCTATGGTATGTTTTTCCATATCAATTTTGCATCCATGTCTGCATTTATGTGCCCAGATTAGCTTTCACACGTAAGCACCAATACTGAGAAGGATATTATATATATTCTTTCTTGCAGTTCATAGAATAAGGGATCATTATTCCCAAGGTACCTGAGAACTGTTTGGTAAAATCCAAACATGTTTTCCTCAATATGTGTATTTCCATCCTTTCCAGGGTCAAACCAAGTTCTAGATTAGTGTCCTTTACTTACAGAGCTAAACATGGGGAGAAAGTGTTTTGGAAGTTGAATGAAAAATCAACTTCACCTTGTTTTCTTCACATGTAAAATGAGAGGTTTAGAATAAGACTAGTGATCTTTATACCCTCTTAGCATGACACTTTAATAGGAAATTGACTTTTAAAAATGAATGCATACTTGAACTCATAGACGCAAAAGATAAGATCATTGAAATAGTGGTCAAGGCTCCAGTGTTTAAACATTTAGAAAATATGTGTAAATGAACAACTTGAATTTCAACACAGGGGAAAGTTTATTAAAGCCAGTATTCTGTTTTTAAAAACCATTGACAATTATAATTGACTTTTCTTAAACAATGTAGAGAATAGCATCTAGCTAGGCATTTTTATTTCTATATTGCTTTTCCTTATATGAGTTGAACATAAAAAATGTACAAATATTTTACTAAGAAAAAAATCATTTTCAACTTTTTCAAATGGACCTATAAATAACTCAAAGCTAAAAAGCCTAAGTGATCATCCTTGCAACATTTTGAGTTTTTGTCATAAGCCTCATTTGGAAAACCATGAAGATGTTATCCATAAAACTCTAGCAGAGCTAGAAATTTTGCTTAACAGGAGCAGTAGCCATACCTTTCTTCCAAGCTTTCACCTTTCCCACTACTAACCCTGGAACTTACTGCAGCTGGTAAAAATCTACAAAGAAATCTTACTCATAGTAAATCTTAATGTATTTCTCCTTTTCCTATAATTGTGCTGTAGAGTGTCTTCTCAAAGCAGAGATAGAAATAAGAAACCCGTATTATTTTTTGGTCCTACAACCAAGGGAGTCTGGTTTCCATAAGAGAGTCTGGGTTCTAAACCTTCTACTTTTCATTCTTTAGTGTGGGCAATACCCTAGGTTTAGAAATATGTGTTCTGTTTCATGAGTTCTGACAGTATGTTTTGTCTTTTTTTTGTTTGTTTGTTCTGACAATGCTACTAAACAGAAGGGTCATGTCTCTCACCCACAAATTAATCCAAGGCTAAAGGGCCTAAGTGACCGTTTTGGCAGGAATTTGGACACCTTTGAACATGGTGGTGGCCACTCTTACAACCACAAACAGATTGAGGTATGAATGCTTCCACTGCTGCTTCATTGGGTGGGGGACTGGATTGCTAGTCAGGCTTTCTTTTAAAGTGGCAAACATTCAACCTAAACACTGACACCTTTTCTCCCCTTCCTAAGGAGCCTATTCTTTTGCTCCTTTTCTTCCACAGGAAAAGGCAAATCCAAGACCAGTGCCCCTGAATTAATGGTTTGGTTTGTAGGCACATTCTGTTGCTTTGTATTATGAGTGTCTTCGCTGATAATCTTTCTTTCCCTCTTTCACCCTTTCTTATGTATAGTGCTATATATTGTTTTCTTAAAAAGTTACTTAATAATTTTTATCTCATTTTAGCATACAACAATCTTTTTTTTTTTTACTTATTTATTTATTTATTTTATTATTGTGATTCGGGTGAAGATTTACAGAGCAAATTCACTTTCCATATAGCAGTTTACATATACTTTGTCTCATGACATTGACCACAGTTTACCACAATGCAACAGCTTCCCTCCCACTTCCTTCCCATAGTTATGTCTTCCCAGTGTCCATCCCTCCATGGACTCCTGCCCCCTAAGCTGTCTCCCCATGCATAGGCAGCCCTTCTTTCTCAATGATTGTTCTCTCCAAGGAGTGTATCGACCTCAGGTAAATGTTCAACTCATATGCCTGTCTTCTGTTTGACTGGAAACCACAGGTGTGGGTTCAATTCCAGACCTGAAGGGCAGCTAGGGGCCATAGTCTCAGTGGTTCCACCAGGCTCTATCAGACCAGCAAACCTGGTCTCCCCTCCCTCCCCCTTTTTTTTTTTTCTCTGAATGATTTTGAGTTTTGTTCCACATTGTTTTCCCTCTCTATCAAGGGTCTGCTACATAGATCCCCTTCCAAGTGGATGACAGTGGTAGCCGGGCACCATCTAGTTTTTAGCATCAAACAGTCTTATAAATTTAATCTTATAAAATATAATCCTGCTTTTTATGGCCTAAAAAACTGAAGTTCAGAGTAGCCAAATTCTTTAACTAAGGCTCCAGAGTGTTCATGAACTTGGGGTTTTAACCCAACATTCCTAACTCTACCTAATTCAGGTTTCTTAACTTAAGTTTTCTCAGGCTGAAATATATATAGGTGCTAGGGCCTCAGTGGTTGGTTTTTGCCTGGTAAGCTTCTATATTTCATATTTAACTTTCCAATAAAGCTCTTTGTGTGTGTGTGTGTGTGTGTGTGTGTGTGTGAGAGAGAGAGAGAGAGAGAGAGAGAGAGATAGTATGTGTGATATTCTTTCTTTTGAATATCTTTGAATACCCTTTCTGCTACAAATACCCAATTCACCTCTCTCCAATTTCATGCTTAATTCCTCTCCTGTATCAGTGAGTCTCTCTCTGGGACTATGAGACATTGGAGAGTTGCCAGCTAAATGCTGAATCAAGAAAATGGAGACAGGTTACCTCAGACTGAAACACATTTTACTTTTCTGGGTTAGATCTAATACCAAGGTTTATACCCTAAATTTGGTTGAGAAACTTAATCCAACAAAAGGAAATAATTGCATCTAGCAAGGTTATACATTTAATACCTATTGGCCCTGCCAGTCTGTACATATCATGGTTGCTATGTAACATGGTTGCTGTGTAATCATTAAAGGATCTCTTTGACATTAACTTCTCTTCTGCTTTTGAATTTGCCTTTTGGAACATGATAGGGAAAGCCCACTCCTAAGAAGAAGGATTGTTCTTGTTGTTATGTGCCGTCGAGTCAGACCCGACTCATAGCGACCCCTCCTTGGGTTTCCAAGGCAGTATCACTATGGAAGTAGATTGCCCCATCTTTCTTCCGAGGAGTGGCTGGTGGGTTTGAACCGCCAGCCTTCTGGTTAGCAGTCAAGTGCCTTAGGCACTATGCTACCAGAGATAGGAGAAGATCAAAGGCTACCTTGGAAATAGCCTAAGGAAGAAGAGTTCCAGAGCTTATTGCCTGCCTCCTTCTTTCACTTTCGCTTTGATATGAGAGCTTTACAGGGGGTTTCCACCCAGGCATGATCAGACAGATACTGTCAGCATTATTTGCTGTCTTCTATACAGCCAGAAGAAATTTTTTTTTTTCCCCCCTAAGACTTTCTTCAGGATGAAGAGAGAGTGCCACATTTCTTGGCATTCTGAAGAGCTACTGTGCATAGGAGAGCTAAACAGAGAGATAACTGGACATTAGGAGCAAGTCTTTCTATGTGACAACAAGTAACAAGCTTACCCACTCAGGACATACAGCTTGAGAAACTTTTAAATGCTTAGAAGAATGTGAAAGCAGGTGGCCTTGGCTTAAACTCAAGATTTCCTCTCTTTAATGCTTATTTTCTTTTAGGGCTTTGTGTTCTGTCCCATCAATCTTCCCTTAGCCAGTTTTCTATCCAGTCTCTTCTTTACCTAATTTTTCACTAGATTGGCTTTTTCCTCCACCCCCGCCCCATGTTCTCCCCTCACCCCTGGGCAGTGTTTCATTCTGTTGTACATAAAGTCACTGTGAGTCAGAGCTGACTCGACAGTACCTAACAACAACAACCCCCTCTACCATCACTGATCCTTGTGTGATCAAATTTGGTTTTGGTTGGGTTTCTGGAAACCATAACGTCATATATGTGAGTGCCGGGTCTGTGCAGTGCTGTAACAGTGTAGATCCAGAAGCACAGCATATGCCACGTGTCTGTCACTTTAATTAGGCTGAATAAGGAATCCATTAATGTGGGAGCCACACAGATTTGCAGTTTAAGTTTGGTCTGGTTTGAGAGTTTCCTGGGTTTTTGTATATCCTTGCCCTGTTCTCCTCCATTTTTATATCTTTTTCCTACATGTCAGGAAACCTTTGATCTGTTTGCTTGTAGGGCACATTACTTAGAAAAGATTGACCTTGTTTGAAAGGCAGAGTTCCCAAACTTTCTAGTGTATGTGAAACATGCTTATTGGGAAACCCAAAAATATAGTAGATAGCCATGTGTAAGCTGCTACAGACAGTAAAATTCTAAACCTTGAGCAAAAGTAGATGGAAAATTGTATAATATTTTGCTTTATAATTTCTAATATCTACTTTCACTTCTAGCTAGGGTGTTCTCCCATTCTTTGACAAGCTGAAATGTCACAACTCTCTCAACAAACATGATAAACTGTTGATACTAAAGAAGCATTACAATTATATTAACTGTTTTTATTTCCAAACATATTTCTAGGAAGAAAAGCTCACAACACACACACACACACACACAGACACCCCGCTGCATTGCTCAGAACTGATGCTCTACCTGCTGCTACAGTTAATTTGTCCTTCAAAGTTTGTCAGTTATAACATTAATGACCCCTAGCAAATCTTAGCAGTATTTATAGTTGTATCTTCGAAGCCTGAAGTTTTGTTATCAAGTGGAGAATAGGTATTTAAATTGAAAAGACACGCCTACATTAGGATATTCCAATTCCTTTTTTCTTTTAAATAAGGAAGACACAGAAAATATTTTTTTTTTGGTACTACTGTGCTAATCTAAGGTATGGTTTTCTCTGCCTCAGGGGCACAATATTGGGAGAGACAAGACCAAAGAATGCTATTTTTAGTTGAACAGTTCAGCAGATGGAGGCATGAATACCCATATATCTGAAGGTTGAGGGGCTTGAACCATTAATTTTGATAATGTATTTAACCCTGGGAACAATCAGAAACTTTAACTTTGAAGCTACAATGCTTTTGACCTTTAGAGAACAGAAGGAAATTGCTACAGTAAACAATATATTATATTACTACTTATTCCAGTTCTCTCACCCAGTATAAATTTCAGGTCCAGTTGCCATTTGCTTTCCTCGGCTATGTTAGCATTGGTCCTTCAAGTAAGTCAAAAAGAATGTTAAAGAAGGGGAGCCAGTATAATGAGGCAGTCATGTAAATATGGCCTTTACATAGCTAAGATGCTATATTGTTTCTGAATAAATATTGTCTCAAGAACTAAGCTCTTAGTGGCTTTTTTTTTTTTTAAAGAAAAAGTAGTTCCATTGTATTGATTCATTCTCTGTGGTTGATTTCAACATGATAGATGCTTAAAGTAATTTTGTTTTGTTTTGTTTTTAATTGGGAATAATGCTGCCTTATTGTTGTAGCTTATATTAAACACAATCTGTCACCATATCATGCGAAGTGATACACCTGTCTCATGCCTTCTTATTAAATGATGCATGCTTCTCTTCAGCAAATACAGCAGTTAAATATCACACAGCTTAAGAATTTCTAATTAAAATATCTCCACGTGTCAGCATATTGGTAATGCATTATTTTAATCCATTTATTTTGTTTATGAAACAGTGACATATGTTTAGATTGTGAAATATATGAGCCTTAAAAATCACTTTATTGAAGAAAATTAATTCCTACAATGCCGTCTCCGTAATGTGTTCACTCACCCAGTCAGTCACTGGCGGCACTGCCAGTCTTAATGTCGGTTAGACACACCAGTTTCATCTGCATAACAGTCTTGCAAAGAAGCAATCACAGTTCTTTTTCTTAGTTCCAGATGATAGGGCTTTTCTTTCTTTACTTTTTTCTTACTCATTAATTCAAACCTGTCCCCCTGAACACTTTTTGTTGTTTTTTAAAAAAAAATACAATGAAGGATGAAACTGAGTATGTGTATAAGGGATTCCGAAAGACCAATCAAAATTAAAAACAAGCTAGTTACCTTTTCAAAGTTAGATCTAGTAATTTGTTTGTCAGCAGGGAGATGTTTGGGTCAGCCCTGAGATAAAGTGACTGTCAGCAGTTATTCCTACAAGACAAGTAATTTCACTCAATGTATTACTGACAGATTGCTCACTTCTCTGAATCACCGGAGAAAACAAACTTAATATTGTTACAGGCAGAGTTTCTGTCTTCATTAGCCTCAGAGAATGATTTTTATCGTGCATTCAAAGCTCACCACACTTTAGTTGGAACATATTTTAACAGACTAGGTCTTACAATGATAGTATGGGTAGTAGCGTAAATGAAAGGAATTGTATATGAAAATTTAGAAATAGCCACTTAAATATATTTTCACTTTTATTTGAAGGGCATTTTGTGTAGTTTAGGGGAGATTTGAAGGAAAGAGTATAATTAGAGCCCCAAAACACCAGGAAATCCTATTAACCATAAGTTATTCTTAAGTAAAACTGTTAAAATCTTGCCAAGTTTGCAAAGATGAAGGAGAACAATTGAAGTTTTTGCAAAGTGAATAGAAACACATATTTTATTGAAATGATATTGTCAATTTTCAGGCTACAGATGGAAAGTGAAGAAGTGCCTATCAACATTGGAAATGCTCTATCTCTATTTCAGTTCCAGACTGAATCTTTATTATATTGTATTTAGATGCTATGCTATGGCTCATACCTGTCTTCTTGTTTGCAATCATAAACATGCCTCAGTGATGTGGGGGACTGGGAGGGAGAATTAGCTTTGCTGGGTAGGCTTGAGAGATTGTGATTTCTAACAGATTGTGGGTTGAATAAAGAGTTGATTAAAGTGACCTATTATTGGCTACCAGATAGAGACAGAGGAATGCACTGATTCAAAGGTTGTTTTGAGGATGCCAACCATGGGGTTGTGCTTTAAGGGGAAATGCTTGCATTTCTTTCAATAACTTCCCTCACACACACACACCCTCCCCGACTTTTTCTTTGACTTTTAAGGATGTGGTGATACTTGGAAGGACCATTCTAAGTAGAATTAGACAAGTTTCAGGGTAATGGAACAAGCTCCACTTTTGGAATTGGAACCTTGAATTTGAGTTTCCACCATTACTTACTTGCTATATTGTTTTCTACTGTTCTCAGATTCCCTGCTTTTCAGATTTTTCATTAAAAAGGAGATAATACTTATTTTCAGCATTGTTGTGAATAGTAAATGGGAGGGATGTATTAGACATCCTAAGCCATCATCAGAATAGAGCAAAACTTTCCAACATCCTGGTGAACTTTCAGGCAATTCTATTCTAGCTTGCTGCCTGAAGTGCTTGTGAGGGGGCATCTGACCTACTGGAGGGTAAGTGACTGAATTGGAGGATTTTATCTCTTTTGTTTACTGCATTCCCAACACTGACTTGCTTGATAAATATTTGTGAAATTATTTAACTTATTTTGTTTTTGGTGGCCATCTGGGACCCAGCGTTCTTTGAGAACTTTTTGGATATATTCTGGCAAGTGCTTCTATGGGAGGCAGTGGTTCATGTGAACAACTTTTCATTTCTAAGTAGACTTCTTAAGAAAAGTTGCAAGTATCAAGTGAATCCTGATGGAGGCTAAGAAAATATAGGCAGATCAGAGAGGGATGCAAGATATGAAGGTAATATCTAGAGTTTGAAAATCTGATCTGTCATTATATTAAATGAAGCAGAAGACATTTGTACCTATTACCCACAAATTAAAACATTGTAAAAATGCAACTTTCTTTTGAAAATTTTATTTTCAGCTGATTTTAGGATAATACCTAAAAGTTGAAAGAGTTCACTCTTTTCACATACACCCTGGTAATGACTGTGCTTAAGTTATTTGGTTGGTGAGATGTTGAGCTTTGCTCACAGAAATTGTTCAGTAGGAGCCCAGAATCCCGGAATTACAAAACCAGTACAGCCTTCTCTTCCTCCTAAGGTAAGATTCTCACCACAGTTATTTAGTTCCAGCCCCACTAATTAACCCACTCAACAGGGGGCTCCCAGTGTGTAAATGTATATTTAATAAACTAATTGTAAGATGCAAAGGTTTTTTTAAAATAATGACAGGTATTTGTAGCCTGCTTGCTTTCTTCTTTTTTTCCTCTCTCCCCCCCCCCCCCTTTCTTTTCTTTTTCTTTTTAACAAAATTGGAGTTTATAAATATTGTTCAGTTGATGTTATGTATCAGATATTTGTATGTGTCAAATTAAGAAAAATTAGTTTCACATCCTAGTGCCTAAGGCATTTGACTGCTAACCAGAAGGCTGGTGGTTCAAACCCAACAGCCACTCCCTGGAAGTAAGGTTGGGCAATCTACTTCCTTAGTGATACTGCCTCAGAAACCCAAGGAGGGGTCGCTATGAGTCGGATCAGACTCCATGACAGTGATTGCATTTTGCATTGCAATGCCTTTATGAGGGAGAAAGATGTAGCAGTCTACTTCTATAAAGATTTACGGTTGGAAACTCTATGGGGGCAGTTCTACTCTTCTGTCCTATAGGGTTGTTATGAGTCAAAATTCACTCCAGCAACAGGTTTTGGTTTAATACCCTTATGTTCATAACCATTAAAGTGGGTTTAGCTAAACACTTGCATTTCTATTTAATGGGAGTTCTGGTGGCATAGTGCCTAAGGCATTTGACTGCTAACTAGAAGGCTGGAGGTTCAAACCCACCAGCCACTCCTTAGAGGGAAGACTGGGCAATCTACTTCCATAGAGATACCGCCTTGGAAACCCAAAGAGGGGTTGTTGTTGTTGTTGTTATGTACCGTCAAGTCGGACCCGACTTGTAGCAACCACTCCTGGGTTGCTGAGGTGGTGTCACTATGGGAGTAGATTGCCCAGTCTTCCTTCTGAGGAGTGGCTGGTGGGTTTAGTAGACCAAAAATAAAGGGAGGCAGAGTATCACCAAATAAGTTTCCTAAAGCCTCTATCTCTTACCAGAAGGCTGGCAGTTCAAACCCACCAGCCACTCCTCGGAAGGAAGGTTGGGCAATCCTACTTCCGTAGTGATACTGCCTCGGAAACCCAAGGAGGGGTCGCTATGAGTCGGGGCCGACTCGACAGCACATAACAACAACATAAAGCCTCTATCTACCCTCTTGATCATTTGGTTAAACAAACATTTAAACTAGAATTCTTAATTCCAGTAAACTGATTAAGAATTCATTCCTCACTATGTATTTCTCTTACAGCACCAGTTGTAATACCTTACCAATCCCTGAAGCCATAATATCTAAATTAACCTAGACCATGATCTTTGATACCTTGTCAGTGACTTCCCTAGAGCTATTGACCTTGAGTAATATAAATTGAAACAATAAATAAATGAGTTATTGATACATTTGAAAAATGTATTGCTTAAAATATATTCAGGTGTTTGATTATCTCAAACTCTACAAAGTATAGGCGTACAGTACTCATTTGAAAACAGTTTGAAATACAGCTGCTTTTAATCTAGAAATCCCATTTTTGGGATCTGTATCAAGTTTTTGCTCTAATTAATTAATTAATTAAATTTAAAGAAGAAATGAAATATTGCACTCTTTCTCTTTTAATTTTTCTTATCTGGACTCATACTTTTTAAGTTTGAATGTGACTATTGCAATAATATAACACTTATTGCATCTTTAGGTTTGTACCAAAATCTTTCTTTTGAAGGGAGTTTAGAAAATAGTATGCTCAGGACATTTGGAAATGTTTGCAAATCCAAACATAACAAATTTAATCATTCAATTATTCAATTAATACTTATTTATTGCCTGTTACATACCTAGCACTATTCTAGACCAATGGCCCTCATTTGGGGCATTTTGGCCCCACAGGGTGTCATTTTACAACGACTTAGAGGCATTTTTCATTGGGGAGATGCTACTGGCATCTAGTGGATAAAGAGCAGGGATGCTGCTCAACACCCTACAATGCACACAACAACCCCCACAGCAAATAATCATCTAGTCCAAAATATGGATACTGCTGGGGCTGAGAAAATATATTCCATACACAGGGGAAATACAGTGAATAAAACAAAGTTTCTACTCTCATGGAGTTCACATTCTAGAGGTGGAAAGAAAAAATAGGGAAATAAATACATACTAAAGCATTGGGATTGCAGCTCTTACTTACCTCAATGGAAATATCCTCACCTACCTATCCGGCAACCCACTTGAACCTGGAAGGGCGGATTTTAAAAAAATTAACATGTATTCAATTATTTAGTATCCCTGGTGGTGTAGTGGTTAAGTGCTCAGCTGCTAACTGAAAAATTAGTGGTTCAACCCCACCAGTTGTCCTGCAGAAGAATGTGGCAGTCTGCTTCCATAAAGATTTACAGCCTTGGAAACCCTACAGGGCAGTTCTGTTCTGCCATAGAGGATTCCTATGAGTCAGAAACTACTTGATGGCAATGGGTTATTCAGTTATTTAGTCTCAGTTCTTTGCTTCACTTTGATCTTCAAAACTAAACTGTTACTCTAGATCATCACTTCTGGCTAGAACAGTCAGATATTCTCAGGCTCATCTTTTCAATTGTATGAAGCATATCATGAATTTTTGCTTTTAGTAAAAGAATATTATTCTTGGCTTTAGTAATATATAAGTCTCTCTTTCAGAATGAAGTAAATATGAAATTTGGTAAGGACCTGAACGCTGTTCATTAGTTTTTATAGGATGCAATTTACTGCTATCCCATAGGATGAATGGAATCATTCTTGGCAGAGAACTTGTACTTGATGTGTGAATTGGATATTGCAAAAGAAGCCTGAATTTCTTTGTTAAAAAAAAAAGCAAACAAAAGAAATAAGAACAGTATATTATGGATATATTCATATATACACACATATAATATTCATATATTACCTATTTAATAGTCTTTTATATTTTAAAGATCAACTTACATTTAGACTTTATAACACATGCATCTTATTATTATCCCCTTATTTTAGAAGAAATGAGTGAATCTCAAATGAGTTAAGTGACTGGGACCGGATTACTTATCTAGTAAACAAGATAGGACTATAATAGAAAGCTTAAGTGTATTTTGAAATTTACTCTAGTCCAGGATTCTTTGCTTTAATCTCTGTTGACTGGTATGTAGGAAGCATAGTCATTTAGAAGCTTTCTTGCATAACTTATTCCCTTTACTATAAAATTTAAATGAATTAAAAATAATTTAATTAAATTATAAAAGGAATAGTTTCAAAGTTAACTTGACACTCTGAGGGTCCCAAAGAGTTCACATGGTTTCAAAAATTTCATCCAGTCATCTAGAGGAAACTTCAAGCCTAAAAGAATTTAATGGATAAAAAGAACTATGATGAAGGGAGAAGCATAGGATGATTTTGCTCAGTACCAGAGCCCTCTTCAGAGAGTTCCTGGGACTATTTGATGAGTCTCCTGGAGTAGCTGAGGAGCTGTGTCCTTGCTCACCCCTAGCCTGTGCAGCCCTCTGAGTGTGTTCAGCAGGTTGCATGCCAGCAGATGAAGCAGATGTTCGCCCATACTGGAATGGAGCGCCTGCTGCATTAGGAGCTGGGTATTCCTCTTGACATCTGGACGTTGTTGGGTCGGGATGCCTGCCTCAGGCCAGGAGGCTGAGGGAGCTGTGGGGCAGAGAGCACCGAGTCTTTGCTGCTCTTTAAGCGATTAATTCACTGAAGCAGCAATAATGCTGAATTATCGCTTGGCTGCTTTCTTCTCAGGAATCTTGGGACAATAGGAGAGTCAGGAAGGAGCATTTACAGTAAAGTCATGTTCAGAGAGACAAGACTAATTATAGCATATTAAAGAACTTTATTTGAAATGATTTAATTTACAAATGACTATAGACAGTTTATGAAACTTTTTAGAACCATGGAACCCAGTGGTTTAAATAGGCTTTTCAGATATAAAATGGCTACTATAGAAACATATTATTTTAGCAGTTTTTGTTTGAGTTTAGTCAAGTTGTGTTACCGAAGGTACCAGCATCTGGTTAAAACAAAATACACTAATACTCAAAACTGCTGAGGGAAATTTTTCTAACTTCAGTTGTGGGAAAGGAAGACTTCTAGGTAAGAAACTCACTGAATTATGCACTGGCTTTTACAGTTTTACTTTATCACACTGAAAACTGGCCTGCATTTGCTGCCCAGAGCTGAAACCATCTGTTACACCAATTTCCTTTACGATATGTGTTATTTAAGCACAATGGATGTGGAAATGGGTAGTTTAAAATGTATTTTGCGATGAACAGTTGTCACATTATGTTGCTTTTCCTCTTATAATTTTTCATTAGTGAGACCTCTGTGCTTAAAGAAGCCTTCTTATAAACAGATTATGGCCATTTGTGTTCACGTAATATATTGGAGAAGAACGCTATGTTGCTCTCATTTAACCTCTCATATTCTAAGGGGGTTATATTTAATTAACACTGGTGAGAGGCTGACCTGGGAGGCTGTGGAAAGTGATTGAGCAGCAGTTTCCAAGCTCTGCTCTAGTCAGCTGGGAAAGAAATAATAATAAAAAAAAAAAAATTAGAAAGTACTATTTTCTGAAATTCTCTTTAACTAAGCTGTATTTCAATGGGCCATTTAATGCTCAAATGGACAAAGGTATTACTTCAGTCATTGAATTGTATCAAACTCCTTCTCAGAGGCCCAGTTTAAAAACTCTATAGGAAAACTGGTTTAGCATCACATTCTCAATGGATTATCAGTTAATCTGCTTCAAAAACAAAAGTAAATAAAAAATAAGGAGAAGCACTGTCACTGAATGGATTGGAGCACGTGCCTCAGCCGGTTCTCACTATGCCAAGATTGCCCTCCGGAGTTTAGGAGCTTCTTATCCCACAGAGAAAAAGATACTCCTCTCTGCAGTGCTGCTGTTCCCCTGCAGAGAACCTGTTCCTCATGCCCAAAGAAGTATTTGCTCAGGGCCCAAGGGCCAGTCCCTGAATAATGTGTAGTCAAGTCACTGGGTTGTAGCACCACAGAAAGAGAGAAAAATAAATAGATACTGGAAGACATGGGCACAGAGTGGGGGCATGATGTAGCTGTTGAGATAGTAGAGGCCTGGATGTGACTGATTTGGATGGAAATCCTTCATTTCTTCATCCTGTTATCAATGGATTTAATAAAGACACATTTTTTGGGTTTTTTTTTTTTTTTTTTTTGTTTTGAGTTTTTTTTTTTTTTTTAAAAAATATTAAGGGGGTTATTTTTTTTTTTTTAGGATTTGGGTGAAGATTCACAGAGTAAATTCACTTTTCATACAGCAGTTCACATATACTTTGTCTCATGTCATTGACCAAAATTTACAATGCAGCAGCTCCCCTCCCACTCCCCCCCATAGTTACCTCCTCCCAGTGTCCATCCCTTCATACTCTTCGAGAGGCCCATTGTCTGCCAACCCTGTATATGATCTTGGATACACTCTCCATTTAGACATACATAATTGTTTAGCTTGTTCACCCATCTATCCGTCCCTATATCCATGTTTGCTTTCATTGACAACTCAGTATTGTATTTACAAAGGGGTTCATATTTGTTGTTTGTACTGCCCATATAACTCTCTCTGTCTTTCTCATCCTCCATGCTGCCATATTGGTCACTCACATTTGGTACATTGCCCTTCTCTTCACCCAAATCAATATTTATCTCTATCTATCTAACAGCATTCCTTCCCCTTCCCTCCCACCCCTGGTAACCAACAAAGAAAATGTCCTCCAATATATAAACCTTTCCTTAACTTTCACAATAATGGACTAATACAATATTTGTCCTTTTGTGACTGACTTATTTTGCTCAGCATAATGTCTTCCAAGTTCATCCACGTTATGCGGTGTTTTGCAGATTCTACATTATTCTTTAGCGTTGCATAGTATTCCATTGTGTGAATGTACCAAAGTTTGGTTATCCATTCCTCAGTTGTTGGACATCTAGGTTGTTTCCAAGTTTTGGCTATTGTAAATAGTGCTGCGATGAACATCGGCGTGCATATATCTGTTCTTGTTATGGCTCTCACTTCTTTAGGGTATATACCTAGTAATGGGATGGCTGGGTCAAATGGTATTTGTATTTCCAACTTTTGAAGGAATCGCCATACTGCTTTCCACAATGGTTGTACCATTTTACAGTCCCACCAGCAGTGTATGAGAGTCCCAATCTCTCCACAACCTCGCCAGCATTTGTTATTTTCTGTGTTGTTGAACTTTGATACTAGTGCTGGAGCAAGATGGTATCTCATTGTTGTTTTGATTTGCATCTCTCTAATAGCTAATGATCGTGAGCATTTCTTCATATGTTTGTTGGCCGCTTGAATATCCTCCTTGGTGAAGTGTCTATTCATGTCTTCTGCCCATTTTTTAATTGGATTGTTTGTAAAGACACATTTTTTAAATTAAATTTTTTATTGTAATTTGAGTGAAAATTTATAAAGGAAATCAGTTTTCCCTTCAACAGTTCATACACATTGTCTTTCATGATATTGATTACAATCCTCATGATATAACAGCATTCATCCCACTTCCCCCCTTTGTTTTCTTTTCTGTTTGTCCTTCTTTCCTATCCCTTCCTGCCTTCTGAACTTTGTCTCCGGGCAAATACTGCCCTTTTGAGCTCAAATGGTTGATTGTTCTAATGAGTGCATACATCCCTGATGTTATTGTTCACTTTATGGACTTGTTTATTGTTTGGCTGAAAGTTGAGCCACAGAGGTGAGTTCAGTTCAGGCTTGAAGGGTGACTAATGTGTTGGGGTTTTCTCCAGTCACTGACCAGTGAGACATATTATTATTATTTTAAATTCTTATTGTGATTTGAATGAAAGTTTAGAGAGCAAATTCATTTTCCATGCAGCAGTTCATACGCATTTTGTTTCATGACATTGACTGCAATTACCCACAATGCGACAGCTCTCTTCCCACATCTTTCCTGTAGTTACCTCTCCTTGTGTCCTTCTTCTCTAAGCATTCCTGCTGACAAACTATCTCCCTGTGCAAATATTGCCTTTCTGTTTTCCGAAGAGTAATCATTCTAAAGATTTTAACTACCTGATTAAATGTTCACCCTATATGCCTGTCTATTGTTTGGCTGGCTGTAAGTCATGGAAGTGCATTCAATTTCAGACCTGAAGGGCAACAAGGGGTCTCACTAGGCTCTATCAGACTGGTAAACCTGGTCTTTTTTATGATTTTGAGTTTTCGTCCACATTTTCCCTCTATATTTAGGGTCTTCTATTATGATCCCTTGCAGAGCAGTTGGTAGTGTTAGCCAGGCACCATCTAGTTCTTCTGGTTTCAGGATGGGGGAGGGGGGCTCAAGTGGTCTCTTGGTCCTTTGGATTAATTGTTTCTTTGTGTCTTTTATTTTCTTCACTCTTTTTTGCTCCAGACAGATAGAAATTGATAGTTGTACCTTAGATGGCCACTCACAAACTTTTAAGATCCCAGTCACCACACACTTTTAAAGTAAGATATGTCTGATGAATGTTCCTGGGTCCACACACTATATGGCCTAGTTCATATGATTTGGCAAAAAAAAAAAAAAAAAAAAAAAAAATGTAAGCCAGTCAGCAATTATGGTATTTTAAACTGTATTTCCTGCTATTTCAGAGGGGAGGAATGCCATAAGAAAAACCTTCATATATAGACTATGAGATTGTAAAATTCCAAAGGTCCCTGGATGGACTGGATGGTGTATATAGTTTGTGCTTGGTTGGTAATCATAACATTGACAGTTTGAAATCACTCAGTGGCATGGTGAAAGAAACAGGGTTGGCAATATGCTTCCATGAGACTACAGCCAAGAAAACTCTATGTAGCAGTTCTACTCTGTAATACTTGGGGTCTCCTCAGTCACAAAGCAACAACATCATCAAAAAACAAGGGTGACATTTTAAAGTTCCATACACTTCCAGAGCTGGAAAGCCTGTCAGAGGCCTTGTGGCTCAAATCCTAAGTCTACCTGGTTTCTTGAACATCTTTCTGATACCCAGATTCTGTAAAATGGGGTAAAGAATAATACTTACTCCGTAAGACAGTCCAAAAAACAAAACCTACTGCCATCAAGTCAGTTCTGAGTCATGGGGACCCTCATTGGGTTTCCAAGGGTGTAAGTCATTACAAAAGTAGATCTCTTCATCTTCCTTCCATGGAGTAGCTGATGGGTTTGAACCACTGACCTTCTGGTTTGCAGCCAAATGTCTTATCCACTGTGCTATCAGAGCTCTTTAATAGGGCATTAAAACTAAACCAAAAACCAAAATCACTGCCATTGAGTTGAATCTGACTCATAGCACCCCCCTTTGGGTTTCTGAGGCAGTAAATCTTTACGGAAGTAGATTGCCCAGTCGTGCTTCTGCAGAGTAGCTGGTGGGTTTGAACCTCCAGCCTTCTGGTTAGCAGTCAAATGCCTTAGGCACTACTTCACCAGAGCTCCTTTAATAGGGCATTAATGAATAAATTAAAAAATACTTGTGAAAAGAGCTGTACACACTGTCAAGTGCTATACAAATCTTTCAGTTTTACAGTTAAAGGGACTGAGGCCTAGAGAGATAGATTAACTTGACCAAAGTGACAGTTGGTGAGTGGTCTGAGTTAGTACTTGGAGAATTGTGAGGCAATAGTATGAACGATTAAATTTGATTCTTTCTTGTAAATAAATTTTTGTTAAATTGAACTGATCAATACGTATGGCCAAGAAAACAGTCTATCTCATGCTTCCACACTATTCTTGTATGTGTGTGTGTGGTGGGGGGAGGCAGGGAGGGTGGTAGAGATTTGTAGAGGTCTATTTGTTTATAATTCAATGTACCAACCTAATGAAGATAATCCATTAAAAAACAGAATAAGACATTAAAAGTATAAGACTTTGTTATAGCATGGGTAGTAGTGACAAAGCCAGAATATACATTTATATTAACATAAAAAAAGATTAATTATTTTATTAGTTCACTCATACATTAATTCACCAAATGTTTATTAAGTACCTACTCTGTAATATGGAAGGAGCTCTAGGTGGTGTAATGGGTAAAGCACTTAAATGCTAACCAGAAGGTTTTAGGTTCAAACTCACAAGCTGCTCTGTGGGAGGAAATGATGCCATCTACTTCTGTAAAGATTTATAGCCTTGGAAACTGTGGTAATTAAGGTTGCATGTCAACTTGGCTGGACTGGGTTGAGTGGCTGGGCAGCTTGGAGGTGGTTATTCTCCATGAAGAGACTGGCAATCAACCTCATGGTGGAATCGGCCAAGAGCAGCTGAGTAGCTGCTTTAGGGATGTGATCCGTTTCCTGTATATAAGCAGAAGCTTTGGGGTTGGTCTCTAGCTTTTTGGCACACTTGAACCCTGCATGTAGCCAGGTCATTGTTCAAACAGCCTGCCATGCCCTGCCAATCTTGGGACTTTTTCTGGACTTGAATTAGTGGCCTGCCATTTTGTTTGGTGATATTGGGACTGTGCCTTTTCACTTGTCAACCTTGGGTTTGTCAGCCTCAGCAGCCAGCTGCTGCCTGAGTGAAGAAAAGCCTCTAGCTTCAGTGGGCCAGGAGCAAGAGGCAGAGCTGAAGCTCAAGGTCAAGGGGATTTCACCCAGCCCCTAGAGCCAGGCACTTTGAACTCAGACTTCAAGCCTCCAAAACTGTGAGAATAAACTATTTGTTTGAGCCATTCCTGTTTGTGGTCTATGCCTGTCAGAGCCACACTAGGGAACCAAAACAGAAACCCAAACCGGTATCCCTATGAATCACAATTGACTCAATAGCAGTGGGTTTGGGTTTTTTGGTGTAATGTAGTGGTATGAATTCTTTTCAGTTGCAGGGATATTAAGATGAATGCAACTTGACCTCTGACCTCAGCCCACTGTCTAGTATGCATTGTCATAATTGATAAAAAGAGATGTGTGCATAGAGTGAAAATGATGTGGGAGGGGAAGTGTTCAGCTATACATGGAGAAGTACTGGAGATCGTTATGGATAAGATGATGTGAAAGTCAAATATTGAAAGGAGAGTAGACATTCGCTAGGTTTATGGCAAGAGGCGATGGAGAAGCTCATTATCTTCAGCCAAAACAAGGCCAGGAGCTGATTTGGAACCGGCCATCAACTGATCATTTGCAAATTCAAGTTAAAGTTGAAGACAGTTAAAACAAGTCCACAAGAGCCAAACTATGACCTTGATTATATCCCTCCTGAATTTAGAGACCATTTAAAGAATAGATTTGATGCATTGAACACCAATGACCAAAAACCAGAGGAACTGTGGAATGACATCAAGAACATCATCTATGAAGAAAGCAAAAGGTCATTAAAAAGACAGGAAAGGAAGAAAAGACCAAAATGGTTGTCAGAAGCGATTCTGAAACTTGATCTTGAAGAGAGAGTAGCTAAAGCAAACAGAAGAAATGACAAGAGCTAAACAGGAGGTTTCAAACATCAGCTCAAGAAGACAAAGTCAATTATTATAATGAAATGTGTAAAGACAAGGAGTTGGAAAGTCAAAAGGGAAGAACATGTTCAGCATTTCTCAAACTGAAAGAACTGAAGAGGAAATTTGAGCCTCAAATTGCAATATTGGCTGATTCTATGGGCAGTATATTGAATGATGCAGGAAACATCAAAAGAAGATGGAAAGTATACACAGATTTACTGTACCAAAAAGAATTGGTTCATGTTCATCCATTTCAGGAGGTGGCATATGGTCAAGAAACAATGGTATTGAAGGAAGAAGTTGAAGCTTCACTGAGGGAAGTGGTGAAAAATAAGGCTCCAGGAATTGACGGGATACCCACTGAGATGTTTCAACAAATGGATGCCACAGTAGAGGTCTTCACTATCAAGAGATTTGGAAGACTATCTGGCCAACTAACTGGAAAAGATCCATATTTGTACCCATTCCAAAGAAAGGTGATGACACAGAATGTGGAAATTATCAAACAATACAATTAATATTGGACACAAGTAAAATCTTACTGAAGATAATTCAAAAACAGTTGTAGCAGTATATTTACAGAGAACTTCCAGAAATGCAAGCTGGATTCAGATGAGGACAGGAATGAAGGATATCATTGCTGATGTCAGATGGATCTTGGCTGAAAGCAAAGAATACCAGAAAGTTTACTTGTGTTTTATTGACTATGCAGAGGCATTCGATTGTGTAGATCATAACAAATTATTGATCACATTGAAAAGAAAGGTAATTCTAGAACACTTAATTGTGCTTGTGAAGAGCTTGTATGTAGACCAGGAGGCTATTGTTCAAACAAGGGGACATTGCATGGTTCAAAATCAGGAAGGGTGTGTGTCAGGGTTGTATACTTTCACCATAATTATTCAATCTGTATGCTGAACAAATAATCTAAGAAGCTGGACTATATGAAGAATAACATGGCATCAGGATTGGAGGAAGACTCATTAGCAACCTACGTTATGCAGACAACAGAACTTTGCTTCCTGAAAGTGAGGATGACTTGACACTTACTGATGAAGATTGAAGACTACAGTCTGCAATATGGATTACACCTCAACATAAGGAAAAAAAATCCTCACAATAGGACCAATAAGCAGCATCCTGATAAATGGAAAAAATATTGAAGTTGTCAAAGACTTCATATTACTTGATTCTGCAATCAACACCAATGGAAGCAGCAGTCAAGATATCAGATGTCGTATAGCATTGGGCAAATAAGCTGCAAAGGACCTCTTTCAAGTGCTAAGGAGCAAAGATGTCTCCCTGAAGACTAAGATGTGCTTGACACAAGCCATGGTATTTTGAATCACCTCATGCATGTGAGAGCTGGACAATGAATAAGGAAGACTGAAGAAGAGTTAATGCTTTTGAGTTGTGGTGTTGGAGAAGAATGCTGTAAGTATCACGGACTGCTAAAAGAACTAACAGGTCTGTCCTGGAGGAGGTGCAGCCAGAATGCTCCTTGGAGGCGAGAATGGACAGACTTTGTCTCACTTACTTTGGTCATGTTGTCAGAAAGGACCATTCCCTGGAGAAGGATATTATGCTTGGCAAAGTGGAAGGACAACACAAAAGGGGAAGGCCCTCAATGAGATGGATTGACTCAGTGGCTGCAGTGATGTGGTTGGGTATAGCAAAGATCACGGGGCTGGCACAGGACTGGGCAGTGTTTCATTCTGCTATACATGAGGTCGCTATGAGTCAGACACAACTCGACGGCACCTAACAACAACAACATGGAGTAGAATGTGGAATGGAAGAGATACAGAGAAGGGAAAAGAGAACAACCTTCCCATAGGTGTAGATGTAATAGACAGCATGGCACGTTCAGAAAAGGACAGTCTGGCACAAGCTGAGTGTACAGTAACCTTATGTAGTAGATGAGACTGGAAAGGTAAGCCAGGGCTTAGATCACAGAGTACCTTTTACATCACACTAGGGAATGTACAGTGCATATGGTTGGCATGATTTTGTTCACACCATAAATGATAGAGTGGTATAACGTACAGTGAACAACTGTATGGTGTGGTATTCCTCTATTAATTTGATCTCTAGTTTGCATTTCCCAGTACACTAGATTTAATAGTTAGGGAACTATGTTTGGTAAGATTGATAGTCTCTTTAGTACAATGCTACCCTGTGGTGAGACTGTACAAATAGTGCAATGATACATGCTGAATAAACAAAACAGTTTCCGATTGAAGCAACGCCAAAGTCCAACCATTTCACTGGGATTTTGGGAAATCCTATAATCTGCAGTTTGTATAAACCATATCATATTTAGCACAGTGCTTCTCAGTGAATGGGACTTGATACTATATTTCAACCAAATGATGAAGCAAGAGTAAAAAAAAAAAAAACTATAAAGAAAAGCTATGGTTCTTCTAATTGTTAATGCCTTGCAATTATGCTCCTTTCTGGAATAATAAAATGTTCCTTGGCAGAGGTCAGGATCTCTGCCACTGACTTATTTAACAGATCCTCTTAACATCTGTCCTGCAGACTGTGCACTTTATTAGCAGACAAGAGACCCAACAGACTTACCCTGCTGTGTCCCTTTTTCACATTCACACAGCTGTGGATTAACTCAGACTTTCCAAAAGAGGACCAACCAGAAGGGATAGTAATGTTATTGGCTGATACTAAAATATGGGATAGGGGGAAAGAGCAGAAACAAATGTTACCATAGTACAATTCAGTATTTTTAGGGTGACAATTACCACTCTGTTTTAAAAAAGAATAAAATCAGCTATCCCTCTAAAAAAAAAAAAAAAAAAAAGGAAAGTCTATTCCTATCTGTGTGGGAACCTAATCAGGCTCTTGTTTCCAATGATGATTACTCCACAGTCTCACCAGGTCTGAGACAAGAATGATCCTTTTGTATGCCAATAATGTGGAAACGATAAAATTTCCTTTAAGAGACATATGTGTTTACATCATGAGATGTGTTATTTGACAAAATGCTTTGTTCTCCATATATTTTCCATGCAGAGTTTCATGCTGGGTTGTTTGGCTGAAAATCTTTGATTAACTAGAATTAGTTGCTGAAATAAAATAGACACTTTTGTTTTATGAGTCCTCTAGCTGAGCTGTAAATTATAGTAAAACATATAAGAGGTGACAGAAAGAAGTGCTGATTTGAACCTCTGACCCACGACAGGCACAAAAACATAAGATTATTCCTTCAAAGGGCTTCATAGAGACATAAATATTTCACGGTCCACTTGGAATTATGCCCTCTTAACAAACTAAAGCTGTGATTTTGTATTTCATAACAATGAGAATTTTCTAGGAGTATTACGGTAGGCTTAAAAAAAACTGAGATTCAAACAAAATCTCTCCTAAATTAAGACTTTTGAGGCTTAAAGGCTTTTCTCTGTCCAACAATGGACAATGAAAACAAGAGTAAAACAGAGTTCCTGTTCCAAAATGAATAGCAAAGGGTGGTTCCCATTTTCCAAAGAAGTGGTACATTTTATACACTTAAGGCTTTCCCACAGCCACGTGGGCCCTTAGTGTGAACATCTTAGTTCTGTGGAGCAGAGACTTTGGATACTAGCCCAAAGGAATGGGCTGGGAGGAAGAGATGTAACTAAAAGGACAACAGAAACTCTGTCACCCCAAAAACTTACCAAGTTTCAGAGATAGTTCTCTGTTCTGCTCAGGTTTATTTTTTAAAACTTTTGGTTACCAAGGATCTGTTTTCTGGGCTTCATTGTAAACAAAGCCTACCTAACTGTCCACAGTCAAAACTGATTTTTTCCCAGTAATGATGTTTCAGTCGAGATTTGTATAACTGCAGTGCTTCCATTATACCATTTATCATATTGTATCTTTTTCCTCTCTCCTTTCTATATCCTTGCTGTGGGCTCCTGAAAGACAGAATGTATTTTTCATCTTTGTATCTCTATGTATTTTTTTGCTTACATGGGATAAAAATATCAGTAAGTAATTGTTCTTCTGAATAAGACTTTTAGAGTGACTTCTCTTAAAAAGAATGTACCAATAAGTAAGCTAACATGTATCTAGAGTTTATAGAAGCTCTGGTGGCATAGTGCCTCAGGCATTTTACTGCTAACCAGAAGTAAGTAAAGTAACTCCTCGGAAGATTGGGCAGTATACTTCCGTAGAGATACTGCCTTGGAAATCCAAGGGGTATCTATGAGTCGGGACTGACTCAATGGCAGTAACTTTGGTTTTCGGTTACAGTTCTAAGTGCTTAACATACATTTACTCATTTATTCCATGCAACAGTGTTATGGAGTAGGTACTGTTATTATCTCCATTTTTCAGATGAGGAAATTTAAGGCCCAGAGAGGTTAAATAAACCAAGATCACACAGTTAATAAACTGGTTCAGACTAGATTATGCATTCAAAAGTATGCTACACTGTCTCTTGTGTAAGACTCAACTTTTCTACATTTCTATTTGAGTCCTTTGTATGAACCATTATCTACTTCATATACTATAAGAATTTTTCAAGGTGGGTTATTGAGATGTTTATTAGTATCATATATAATGACAGTATAGCGTTAGTTATATGCTTATTACACACTATTTGAATGATTTTTACCATGGCTGCCGTGAGTAAGGTAGCATTCCTTTCTGCTAATTAGGGAGTAAGCCATGGGTATTACTGTACGATACAGATGGCATATTTACATACTGCAAAATATGTTGAAGTTGTCAAATTGGTAATACTAATAATTTTCAGTTTAAGAAATGTCAGTTAGTGCAGTTATTCCTGAAGCAGGATAAAATATTTATTTAAAATTTAAACAAAATACAGAAGAAAACATAAGTGCAAAGAAGAAAATATTTTACATTTTCCATACCTAGTTTAGTTGATCACTTAAAAAGTGAATTCAAAATACATGCTTATAACCCTCAATATTTCTAACAAAAAGCTAATTAAATTTTAATATTATTAATATGAAATTTATGTTTAGTAAATCTATACATTTTGTCATGCATATGAGTTTTGTTTATCAGGATGATTCTTATGTTTAATCTTGCAAAGTCTGCTGAGAAATTAAAAACTAAGTTCAATTTTAAAACATTTTTAATAAACATGTTTATTTCCAACATTTGTTCTGTTCAATGATTACAGTGCAAAACTAGCATTTAGAAAATAGTATACTTCCTTTTTCATGTAATTTAATTTCCCCAAATATATATTTTTAACAATTTAAATAAAGCCTTTGTTATTATGTACTTACTCATGTTTGTTTTCATTCTGTGTTGTTTTGGAGGTCATTATGAATAGTAATCAAAGGGCATAGAAGCTGGGAAGTTGCATAGCATTTTTCAAGCAATAGCATCTGGTTCCTTGGCAGTCATTATGGGCCAAGGCAAGACAGCACTGGCATGTCTCCAGGTTTTCATGTGGGTATTACTGAAGGATTTTTAGGTCTGCCATGTTATTTTATTGGTGCTTCCCAAAGACTCAGAATGGAATCTAAAGTCCTTTTCATAGTATATAAGGTCTATATACAATCTGGCCCACTTGCTGTCTTTCTGATATTTGACCCTTTGCCCTGCTCATTCTGCTCCGGACACATTGACCTCTTTATAGTTCCTCAGACATTCCAAGCACACCCTTACCTCAGGACTTTCATCTGCCTAAGATTCAACTCCCAGATAATGGCATGACTTATTCCCTCACATCATTCAGGTCTCTACTCAGGGAATATCCCTTTCTCTTTCTACATTTAAAAATTCTGCCACATTCACACTTTTCATTTCATACCCAGAGTAACATACCTATGAGCATATTTGTCTTCTCCTCCCCATGTCCTCAAGCCACTGCTCACTTCCGTTTTTCAAAACCTAAAATTGTACCTGGTCCATAGTTGTTTTTCAATGCCTTCAAGTCATTTTTCCACTCATAGTGCCCCATGTGACAGAGTAGAACTGCCCTATAGGGTTTTCTAGGCTGTAGTCTTTAAGCTTGGGCTGCTAACCAAAAGGTCGGTGTGTCACCAGCCATACCGTGGGAGAAAGATGAGGCGGTCTGCTTCCGTACAGATTACAGCCTTGAGAACCCTATGTGACACTTCTATTCTGTTCTATAGGGTCTCTGTGAGTCAGATGGCAACAGATTTTTGTTTTGTTTTGTGTTTTACTTGTTATGGGAGCAGATGGCCAGGTCTTTCTCCTGTGGAGCTGCTGGTGGGTTTGAAGCCAGATTCAGTTAGTAGCCAAGTGCTAACTTTTGCACCAACAGGGCTCCTTGGCCTATAGCAAACACTCACATAATGTTCAAGTGAATGGATGAGGGAATGAATGAATGAATCAACTCTTTGGTTACAAAGAAATTATGTTTTTAATTATTAGGAAATTAACATACATTGATTTATTAAAAGTATGTTATTGAACTCAGTACGCTTACTGAAAAATACACATATATCCATTAGAAACCTCCCTGTGACTCCTATTTATGCGAATAACACATTTCAAATCCAGCCTCTGGATTCATTGATGAGTTTTTATTTCCTGTTAATAATCACCTACTTTGGTCATGTTGTCAGAAGGGACCATTCCCTAGAGAAGGATATCATGCTTAGTAAAGTGGAGGGTCAATGTAAAAGAGGAAGGCCCTCAAGGAGATGGACTGACACAGTGGCTGCAACAATGGGCTCAGCTATAGCAGGGATTGTGAGACTGGTACAGGACCAGGCAGTATTTCGTTCTGTTGCATGTAGGGGTAGCTATGAGTCTGAGACAGCACCATGCACCTAACAAGAATAACATTAGTAAAGATGCACTTCTTTAAGGTTTACCTGAGGGGCTGTGATTAGGGAGTTAAAGGAGCATTACAAATGCAAGCTATACAGCTTGGAGCACATTCAGAGAGCCGGATTTCTTCAGCATTGCTGGTCCAGCTCTGGAAATGGAAGGAAAACAATTAGATCCATTCCCAGAATGCTGATTTCTAACTGCCCTCATTATCACCTCTTCAAAAGTCTTGCTACAAGAATCCAATTACTAATTGTTTCAGTGACTGAATTTTTATTTCTGTAAATAAGGCATTATGTATTTAAATATTTTATTTAGCACTCTGAGAGATAAGATTCTGGTTCTCTCTAAGGAAGAAGAAGAGAGACTGTTACTTGTTAAAACTATTAGAGGTTGTTTTCTTTGTTCTTAGTTATTTGCACGTGGGCAACGCTCTTCCTCAAGGAAATGCTCTTCTGCATGCACTGCAATTTAAATGGTACAGTTGGAAAAGGAATTCTGGTTGACTTTTTGTAATAGAGGATTGGGTGTTCTGTTACCCAAGGCTCTCCAAATTTTAAAGGAAAAATTCCCTTCACCCTTGACATGACACTGCCTCTCTTGTTTTTTTCATAGCTTCTCTTCTCCTCCACACCCATCATATCTATACACACGCCCCTCTGCCCCCTCATTAGCACAATGAGTTACATCAGAGTAGTAGGCTACCCAGTGCTTGGGAAAATAGGCAAGAGGACTTCTAGCCAAGAAGTCTTCTTTCAATTCACTTTTCTTTACTTGACATTCTTGACCAAGCTACAGGGGATAATGAAATGAATGAAACTCCTCCTCACTCTCCAACGGCTTACAATCAATGTTTGTCCCAATTTTCCTTTAGTTGTGGTGGAAAGGCATTTGGCAGAAGTCCCAAAGGGGCCAAAAATAGGTCCGCTCTCACCTGACTCAAATTTTTGGCCCTTGATGTGTATTAGCATAAACTTTAATTTAAAAAATCTGAAAACACCTTGACATTATTATAATTACCTTAACCTAATTACTTTGGTTGCATTTTTAAATGTTTGTATTTTAAAACAAATATTAAAATAAAATTCTACAACATAAATCATCCTCAGATGTCCAAGAATTACTTTTAAAGAACATTTGGGATAAATTCCTCCTTTAATCCACAGAGAATCGTGGAAAATATCCATTTTATCTAACTCAAAAGCTCTAATTACAAAAAACAAACAAATAAACAAAACTGCCATCGACAGTAGAACTGCCTCATCTTTCTCCCATGGAGCGGCTGGTGGCTTTGAAGAGCCGAGCAGCCCAGCGCTTTAACCATCATAACTCCTAAAGCTCTGATGCTGTTGTTGTTGTTAT
>NW_006921601.1:14663118-14665684 GCF_000298275.1 Orycteropus afer afer | reverse complement strand
ATCCTACTTCCGTAGTGATACTGCCTCGGAAACCCAAGGAGGGGTCGCTATGAGTCGGGGCCGACTCGACGGCACATAACAACAACAACAACAACAAGCAGTTAGAGGCAAGAATGGAAATGAATTGGTTATAATTGTCAATGTTAACAGAAAATACATTAAATGTCAGACCTTATGTTTGATGCTATAGATAGGAAGATAAATAAGACTCAGTTCTTCCCTTTAGTAGCTCAGAATGTGATGGCATTGAAAGACATGAAAACAGAGAAATTCTGTAAAGTGCATAGGAAAGGAGGATGAGATATGGTGGGAGCACAAAGGCAGTGGCCAGATAAGACTTCAAGGAGGAAGCAGTCTTATTTGAGACTCAAAAGATGAGTAGAGTTATGATATAAACAGGTAGAGTTAACAAGAAAGGAAAAAAAAAATATAGCAATAGAAAAGTGTGTAGGTGGGTAAGGAGATTGACTTGAAAGTGAACCTGGTATGTCAAGAGTGGGAGTAGTAATTCTTTCTCTATTCCTTCTTTTACTTCCTGTCCCCACAGCCAATTTTCTTTGGTGTCATATATTGGGGGTGTATCTAAACAAATACCTTCTATGCTGAAACAAGGACTTCAGTTCCTTCCTTCCTTAAATAGCTACATTTCCTGGATCATTTTGTTGACATTGGAGGTTTATGAGAAGTATTTGTGATCTCTTTCAAATAATTATTTTTAAGCTGTCTCCTTGACCCTACCTCAGTCTGCAATGACTTGTTACTGACACATTTTCTTGCCTGTGCTGAACAAGCACTAAATTAGGCTGCTTAATTGCCCCTGTCTCCGTTTGTACCTTCTCACAGCTGAACTTGTCCACCTTTATACTATGCCTCACTTGGTAGGCAGAGGGATGATGGTTAGCATTGTTTTGAGAAGGTAACAAAACCCAGGATATGTCTGGTGAATTGAGCCAGTTTTGGGGTTCGGGGCTTGGCAGCATCAATAAAGTAAATAATGGCATTTGCTTAAGGATACCTCCCTACCCTACTTGGTTTTTTTTTCCCCCTAGTTTCTCCTATTGACCCCCCAAGTAGTGTCTGGTATACAAGAACAGGGTCTGAGTTAACCTGGGTAGCTGGGCTAGGGCAAGACTCGGACTCCCTAGATCCTAAGCCTTACACATTATGTTGAGCCACATAAAACTGGGTAAATATAAAGGTAAGAGCTGAAATCTTTAGTATTTTCTGAATTTTTTTTTATAGAATACAGTATCAACTTTCCTTCTCTTTCTTTCTTCATTCTCCACTAATGGACAGGTTGTATTTGATTGAGAATTTTTTCCCCCTCTCTGAGCCAGATTCTGACAGGCCACTTTAAAAGTCCCTTTCTAATTGAAATGACAAAACACAGGAGAATTTACTCCAAGGAGAATCAGTATGTGAAGGTGTGCCTGCTTTTTACTGTTATTTCTCATATATGAGATCATGCTGGTGCCAGTGTAAAGCTCTTATCAATTTCCATTTTACTGAATTCTCCTATTTCTACCCATACTCTTCTCTTTTTCTTCTCAGCATATTAAACATGTGTGACCAGGCTATTTAAGATGTTTGCTTCAGTACCTCAAAGCTTGGTTGCAGAAGCTTGGTTGGTGTTATCTAAATAAAAATTATGCCTGTTGCTCTTTCAAGGTGGCTAGTGTACTGTCGCTAAAAGTACATGGTCATTAAAAATATGAGAAAGAAAGAAAAGACCAAAATGGATGTCAGAGAGACTTGAAAACTTAATGGGCTCCTATAATTGGGAGCAAAGAAGAGAGCAAATTAAAACAAGGGTATTTGGAAGCAATCAGCCATAGGACACAATGGCCCTCGAGACCAGAAGAACTAGACGGTGCCTGGCTACCAATGCCAATCACTCAGGAAAGGATCAAATCTGGAGATCCTGGATAGAGTGGCAGGGAAAATGTGGAACAAAATACAAAAACTCAATAATGACCAGAATTCCTGATCAGATGGAGTCTGGTGAAACCCCCAATACTATGGTCCTGGGATACATTCTGGGCCTGGAATAAAGCTCACTCCCAGAAGCTGGCTCTCAGCCCAATAGTAAACAAGATTTACATGCAGACCACTCAACCTAGGGTGACACACCCACATACAATATGAATATGCATCCCTTGGAGCAATCCAACATGGGGCATCAGAGGGGTAACATTCACACGGAGGAAATGCAGGACCAATAGGAGTGCATAACTCTGAGGGGCATGGGGGGAGACAGGGAGGGTAGGAGACTGGGTTAGGGTTGGGTGTGGTAAATGGGGAGTGAAGCTAAATGTATACATAATGTTGAATGTAAAACAAACTCTTAAAAATAATAATAAATAAAGCAAATGGAAGAAATGGCAAGATAAAAGAGATGAACGGAAGATTTCAAAGAGCAGCTCAAGCAGACAAAGTCAATTACTATAATGAAATGTGCAAAGACCTAGAGTTAGAAAACCAAGAGAGAAGAATGTGCTCGGCATTTCTCAAACTGAAAGAATTGAGGAAAAAGTTTAAGCCTTGAGCTGCAATATTGAAAGATTCT
>NW_006921601.1:14644844-14662013 GCF_000298275.1 Orycteropus afer afer | reverse complement strand
CGAACCCAGGAGAGAGGTGGTGGGTGCTTTGGGAGGAACAATTGGTGAAAGGGCTGGAGGGAGGCAGCATGTCTGGCCTTGTAGGAATAGGCCTTGGGTTACTGCTGGTAATCCTGTTTTCCTCTTGTAAGGTTAGAGGAGGTCGGAACATGTGCCCTCCTTGCCGTTTTTGCAGGATATCATTGAGAAGAATGGGAATTCCAGAACACTTAATTGTGCTCATGAGAAACCTGTACATAGACCAGGAGGCTGTTATTCAAACAGAACAAGAGGACATTACATGGTTTAGAATCAAGAAGGAAGTGCATTGGGGTTGTATCCTTTCACCATACTTATTCAATCTCTATGCTGAGCAAATAATCCGAGAATCTGGACTATATGAAGAAGAACGTGGCATCAAGATTGGAGGAAGAATCATTAACAAGCTGTGATACGCTGATGACACAACTTTGCTTGCTGAAAGTGAGGATGGCTTGAAGCACTTACTGATGAAGATTGAAGAATACAGTTTGCAGTATGGATTATATCTCAGTATATATTAAAAAAAAAAAATCCTCATAACTGGACCAATAAGCAGCATCACAATAAATGAAGAAAAGATTGAAGTTGTCAAAGACTTCACATTGCTTGGTTCTACAATCAACGCCAAAGGAAGCAGCAGTCAGGATATCAGACAATGTATAGCACTGGGCAAATTGTCTGCAAGGGACCCCTTTCAAGTGCTGAAGAGCAAAGATATCTCCTTGAGGACTTAGGTGCACCTGAACCAAAACCAAAAAACCAAACTCACTGCTGTTGAGTTGGATCCCACTCATAGTGACCACTCCTTGGGTTTCTAAGGCAGTATCACTACGGAAGTAGATTGCCCAAACTTCCTTTCAAACAGTGGATGGTGGTTTGAACCGCCAGGCTTCTGATTAGCAGTCAAATGCCTTAGGCACTATGCCACCAGAGCTCCTTGCCTGACTCAAGCCATGGTACTTTTAATTGCCTCATATGCATGTGAGAGCTGGACAATGAATAGGGAAGATCAAAGAAGAGTTGATGCTTTTGAGTTGTGGTGTTAGCGAAGAATCCTGAAAGTACCATGGACTGCTAAAAGAACTAACAAATCTGTCCTGGAGGAAGTACAGCTGGAATGCTCCTTGGAAGTGAGATTGGCCAAACTTTGTCTTACATACTTTGGTCATGTTGTCAGAAGGGACCATTCACTAGAGAAGGATGTCATGCTTGGTAAGGTGGAGGGTTGACAAAAGAGGGGGAGACCCTCAACGAGGTGGATTGACACAGTGACAGTGGCAATGGGCTCAAGGATAGCAAAGATTGTGGAGCTGGCGCAGGACTGGGCAATGTTTTGTTCTGTTGTGCGTAAGGGTTGCTACGAGTCAGAGGACTCAACAGCATCTAACAACAACAATGTACTGTTAATCCTTCTTTCTCCATTTGACAATTGTGAAATGCTATTTTAGAAGGGTAAGACATCTGGAAATGCTATTTTCTATTTGAGTACTCAGTATAGCAGCCATATCAAAATCTCTCTTCTCCTTAGATGATGATATTTATGTGGTAGCTAGGAAAAAGAAATGGGTTTAATTGTGATTCATTGTACAATTTTAAATAATTTAATTTTACCATACATAAAACTGAAAAAGCTTTAAAGCAAGACTATTCTAAAATGGTCTAATTCATATCTTATGTAGTTATTTGAACATTAAATGAAATAATAACTATAAAATACCTAGCACAGTGCCTAAATTAATGTTCAATGTAGATTTATTGAAGGAGCTCTGGTGGTGCAGTGCCTAAGGCATTTGACTACTAACCAGAAGGTTGGTGGTTCAAACGCTCTACCTGCTCCATGACAGGAAGATGGGACAATCCGTTTCTGTAAAGATTTACTGCCTCATAAACCCAATAGGGGTGCTATGAGTCAGAATCGACTCGATGATGGTGAGTTTGGTTTTGGGTTTTATAGGTTTACTGAGTTAACACAGAAATGAATGGGTGATAGTTGGATGACTGATTGACTGATTATATAAATGTGTGAAAATCATGGGATTTGGGGAAAAAGAAGATCAATCTTGAACCTTTCTTCTGTGATACTCTTCATTGGAAACCATATATGATTTTTATCATAGAAACAGGCATAAAATATATATATATATATATATATTATACATTATGGTTAATATAGATATTGTGACACTGATCAGATAATTTTACATCAATTTGACTATTTTGAGGGTAAAACACGGCTCTTTCCAAATACAGCAGTGACACAGTACATTTCTTAGGCCCTGCTCCCAACCAGTGCATGTACTTGCACTAGCAAACACTCAAGAATTACAAAGGCTGGTGTTGAGTCTGAGGAGACATATTGCTTCGTGTTGAGTCTATGAGGGGTTAGTTATTAAAGTGTCAGTAAAACTCAGTGTAAGGTATATGTATCTTTTAGGCTAGTCTCAGTACACAGAACTCTAGAAACACTATGAAAGGTATCTGTGGACTTGCCAAATCTTCAAAGATTTTCTTAATCCAATTTATTTAAAAGGTCGGTCATTGAATCAGTGGTAAAGCATGAAAAGATTCCATGTTTCTTGGTTTTAGTTAATCCCTCTTTCTAAATCCCTTTCTTCTTGAGATAAAGCCTACAATTATTAATGTGGTCCATATGACTAGCCTCTTCTCATGCCACTCTACTGTGACTTAACAGTCTTGCCACATCAATCTTTTCTAAGTTCTAAAACTTTACCTTCATTAACACCTCAGATCCATAATACTTTCTGTTTCTTCTTTCTGGAATGTTCTTTATCAATGTGGATAATTTTTATTCATTTAAAATCGTATTTCCTTAAGGAAACTAGCTGACCTTTCAGATTACGTTAAACCCCTTTGTTAGATGGTCTCTTGACTTCTGTACTTTCCTCTCTCAGCACTACTCTAACCATTGTGTCATAGTTACTTATCTGAGTACTTATTTTATATTGGTTTTCCCTGGTAGCACCTTTGAGGCAGAGCTCATTTCTGCATTACTTGTTGTACCTCCAGTCTTTAGCATAGTGTTTAGTTAATAAGAAGCATTTAATAAAAATCTATCATTAAACAAATTCATATGTGCTGGAAATGAGCTTGGAAAGTGTAGACATTGACTTTAATATACCCATTTCTAATTTAAATGTATCCTGGTAATGGTTGAGTGAAAGTCAGGAGATCTGGGTTGTTCTTCTAGCTCCAGTATTAACTAATGACATGATCTTGGGTCAATTACTTTTCCTCTCTAGACCTAAGTCTATCTGTAGAATGAGAAGGTCAGATTAGACTAAATGATCTGTTAGGGCCCTTTCAGTTTTATATGCTAAGTATGTGGTTGTTCCGCTTACCAAAATTTTAATGCTGGCTACTTTATAGAAACTGAACTAATAATAAAAATGGGACTTTTTAAGACCATAAAATAAAGTAAAAGCATTTCTTTAAATGCTCCTATAAGATTAATAATTTTATAATTTTGAAGAACATTAGCTAGCTTTGTTTTCTCAAGTATGTATTTCATGTCCTTTATATATCCTGAATAAAGAAATAATTCAAAATATCCCAAATAATCACTATGCATTTTTCAAAGCATAAATAGAAAAATTTGTATTTACAAGACAGTCATCACCAAAGTTTAAATGTTTAGGGGACTTTGGTTAAGCCTTTTATAAGCTTTATTACTATTATTTAAACTTCAACTCTGCTTGAGAATGAATATTCATATTACCATCATTATGACTGTAAATTATGATCTAAGAATGACATTTTTGTACAACCTGATGCAATAGTCAACCAGAGTTTTTAGCCTTTTCTTTCATAAACCATTAGAGTACAAAAAGACTTTCTGATTAAAGCTATTTATTTTACTTTATATCTTTCAAAAAAGGATGTAGTAACAATTAGAGAAATTTTAAGTTTGTAAGTAACTGAACTGAAAAGAAAAATTGATACTGTAATATTGTTGTTTGCTGTCAAGTCAATTTCTCCTAAAAAATAGTGGCCCAATAGGACAGAGTAGAACTGCCCTGTAGGGTTTCCAAGGCTGTAATCTTTATGGGAACAGATTGCTAGGTTTTTTGTCCTGAAGAGCCACTGGTGGCCTTGAACCTCCAACCTTTCTGTTAGCAGTTGAACACTAAACCATTTTGCCACCAGGGCTGAATTACTTCTCAAATAGAATACTTTGTGTTAGAAATGCAAAATGTAAGATAAATCAGTAAAGCTAGCAGTTATTCAGCAGCTATCTAGTCAACATTTCAACATTATTTTAGAGTAATTTCTTTTGAAATAATATAATTTAACTTGGAATGAATTTATTTTCCTTTATTTTTAAAACTCAACACCATAAAATTATTCATTACATACATAATATATATAATAATATACCACTTTGTTGCCTCATTTGTAAAGAATATCTCTCCATCTTAATATCCAGTTATTTTATATAGTATACCAATTAATTCAGAAAATATTGATTCAATATCTTATTTGAAAAGGTACTGTGGTAGTTCAGCTGGGCCTGGTTGAGTGGCTGGGCAGCTGGATGTAGTATTCCCCATGATGAGACTGGCAATCAACTCCATGGTGGGAACCCCCACAAGCAGATGAGTAGCTGCCTTTGGGATATGGTCTGCTTCCTGTATAAAAGCAGAAGCCTTGGGGAATGGTCTCTAGCACTTGGACCCTGCATGTAGCCATGCCATTGTTCAGCAGCCTGCCATGCTCTGCCAACCTTGGGACTTACAATGGACTTAACTTAATGGTTTTCCATGTAGTTTGGTAACATCAGGACTGTGCCTTTTTACTTGTCAACCTTGGGCTTCTCAGCCTCAGTCGCCAGCAGCTGTCTGAGTGAAGAAACACCTCTAGCTCCAGTGGACCGGGAGCTGGAAGCAGAGCTGGGCCCCAAGGTTGAGAGGCTTTCACCCAGCCCCTGGAGCCTGGCACTTTGAACTAGGGATTTAAAGCCTCCAAACTGTAAAAAGAATAAACTCCTATCCATTAAGGTCATTCCATTTGTGGTATATATTCCTGTCAGAGTGGCACTAGGTAACCAGAACAGGTACCATTCTTGGTGCTAGGCATTCAAACATAACTTGATTAATTGTACCTTTAATAAGTTTACAATCTATCAAGCATGGTAAGACCTAAGTACAGAACTAAACACAAAGTTTATAAATAGACACCACAATAAAGCTGCAAATCAAGTGTTAAGAATCTCTGTCATACATCTCTTCAGAACCATAAGCTTGATCCAAGACTTTTATCTCTGAATCTTCTTCAGCTTGTACACAAAGCTTGTACATAGAACATATTCAATTGATGTTACTTAGAAAATAAGCTCTGTCTGTGAAATTGTTTTATGAACTTCTTATTCAATAAATGACATTCTTATTATCTAAGTCACATCTAAAGTTTTCTGTCTGAGAACCATAATAAAAACCAAACTCATTGCTGTCAAGTCAATTCTGACACATGACGAAACCACGTATCAGAACTGCTACATTGAGTTTTCTTAGCTGTAATCCTTAAGGAAACAGATTTCCAAGTTTTTCTTTCATATTGCTGCTGCGTGAATTTGAACTGGCAATCTTTAGATTAGTAGTCGAGTACAAACTGCTTGTGCTGCCCAGGGAGAAAACCATGATAATTTTTTCTAAAACTGTATGTTTTGTTAGGTACAATATGAACGTTTTCACTTTTCTGAGTGCCTTCTATCTTTTCTTTGGACTTCATTTTCTGATTTTCATTTAAAGACTTATTCTACTAGAACTTATCTGATATCCTACTGTCCAGTTTATCTAGCTCTGTAAGTTTTATGGAATGTGACTGTATTTTCCCTGCCTCTAACGTATCAGTAATCACAACCCACAAGAACCAGCTCTGAGGAATCTTAGAGTTTATAGGGTAAGCTCTCTTAGGTACAACACACTGGGAAGGGGTATAAAATAAATGATTATCAAAACTTTACAGGCAGCAGTTAGCACTACTCTGCTTCTCAAAAAACAACTGTTTTATTCCATCAATCTGAAGGATTATTGGAGTTAGACAGCTTTTTAATGGATAGATTTGTCTCCAAAGTCTTGTTTCTCTGTTTTTTCCCACCTAGTTGATATTCCTTGAAGAACTCAAGATTGAGTAAAATTGACATTCTTTTGATCTTTTGAATTATTTATTTAAAAGAAAGCATAAATGATGTCTAAGGACTCTCTCAACCCTAGGTTTTCATGATGGTTTAATATTTAGTAGTAGGTCATGTTGGTCATGATACTCAAAAACCATCTAGTCAGTTGCCATCTAGTCAGTTCTGACTCATACAAACCCCTATTGGGTTTCCAAGTCTTTCCACTTGACTGCTAACCAGAAGGCTGGTTGTTCAAACCCACTAGCCACTCCTCGGAAGGAAGATGGGGCAATCTACTTCCGTAGTGATAGTGCCTCAGAAACCCAAGGAGGGGTGGCTATGAGTCGAGTCCAACTCGACGGCACATAACAACAACAACAAACAACAACAACAACAAATCTTTATAGAAGCAGACTGCCTCATCTGTCTTCTGTGGAGCAGCTGGAGAGTTCAAACCACCAACCTTTTGGCTAGCAGCCAAATGCCTTAACCACTACACCACTGAGCTCCTTAATCAGGATACTAGTCACTCTGTCAAACCTTACTTTCACTCTCAACCATCATCCCTCTATCAGTATAAAACTTTTCCATTTATTTAATCCAAACAAAATTTTTTATAAACTTCACTTGCCCTCACCATCCAGTTTAAAGACACCTGGCTGAATTTCAAAGGAAAAAGATACAAAAGAATAAAAAAATAAACAAAAAAGACAACTTCTTTTTGCCCTAACCTCTAGCAGTTTGACTGATGCTTACTTGTGAATTTTTCTTGCCACTGAGTCATTGCACATACAAAATTATGAAACTTTAATTTCTTTAGAGACTTGTTATATTAGAAAAATTGTTCCAAAGAAAGCAACAATCATGACATAAGCACATCTGGCTCTTGCAAATTATTCTTTATTAAGCTTTCATTTAATTACATGTGCTGAAAGGTCTGTTTTTGATTACTGTAATTTTTTTCATTTGTCCATCTGAATGATAGCAATGCTGGAAATTCTATATAAACCACCTGTTTTTTCTCTCTTACTAATATGACAAAGTTTGGGCTGTTTTGTCTGTGGCTGATGAACTAGGAAGTTTTTCTTTATTATGATAGAAATGTGACTATCAAGGTAATAGTTTAGTCTTAATAATAAGAAGAAAATAAAATAATTAAAAGGCATTTTAGGCATTAAGTAGTGTTAAGATTGAAGTATTTGACTTCTGGTTAACCATAGCAGATTAACACATTCAGTTGTTTCTAGTTTCACCCAAAACCTAATAAATTGACACTTAAGGAACATAGATGTAAACGTTCAAGTACAAATAAACCAAAAACCAAACTCCCTGCTATCAATTCAATCCTGACTCATAGCAACCCCTCCTTGGGTTTTCCAAGACAGTATGTCTACGGCGGTAGATTGCCCAGTCTTTCTTCTGAGGAGTGACTGGTGGGTTTGAACTGCCAGACTTCTGGTTAGCAGTCAGATGCCTTAGGCACTACACCACCAGAGCTTCCTTCAAGTACAAATAGTGGAGAGAAAAATATTTTGGAAAATGGGAAATGGTTCGATTTGTAACTGTCTTAGCAAAACAGAGAAAATTGATCCCTAAGACTTAAAAGGGAGCTCTGGTAGCATAGTGGCTAAGACACTTGCCTGCTAACCAGATGGCTGGCAGTTCAAACCCACCAGCCACTCCTCGGAAGGAAGGTTGGACAATCCTACTTCTGTAGTGATACTGCCTCGGAAACCCAAGGAGGGGTCGCTATGAGTTGGGTTTGACTCGACGGCACATAACAACAACAACAAGACTTAAAAGTATAAAGCCAAAAAGAATCAAGCACAATTGGGAGCTGAGCCTTTGAGATGCTTAGGAACTGAAGGCACATGTATCATTGAAGGCAGGTGTAAGAGGTACAAATATAATAGTAGCTGAAAATAGATATAAGGAATTTTAGAACCCCGTGTCATCCAGGTAACTACCATCTCCAGTTCCCACTCACTTCCCCAGTACACAACCTAAGAGAAGAATGGATGTTTATTCTCTTGAGACATTGAACTTTAGAGGTTTTGGTCTTAGGGACATAAGGTATAGCTGAGCATAAGGGATGGCATCATTTTGAAATAGCTGAGAGTGAGTGATGGTGCCATTTTGAAAACAAATAGGCTACATGGATAAACTAGACAGACCCACAGCTGCCTTCTACTTAGCTCAGTGAATGTTAACACAGAAGCCTGTACCAGAACCAAATCAGAAATTAAAAAAAAAAAGCTTTCTGGTGAAATAATCTAGGCCTAAAAGAAATGACCTACAGAGATTGACATTTGTGGGCTGCCAATGAAATAGTTGACACTCTGCATCATTACCTTATATCGAAGCTACTAGTCAATAAGTCTTCCTCTATTCTCAGACGTTCCAGTCTTTTGATTACATTACTCATATGTGAATAAGCAGTTAAGGAACACCAGTTATTTTAGAAAAGCTTCTAATATGAAAAAGCTCAAAAACCCTGGAAGAAAAGAGAGATAACAGTGCACAGAATAGAAAAATATTCAAAACAACCTCAAACCTATAATTCATTGTATCAAACAGAGAAGAAAACAAGATGCTATAAAAAGAAATAATCAGCATGGGGGAAATATGTAGAAGAAAACTCAAAATAATTTAAAAAAAAGGCCAGGCATACTGGTCTGATAGAGACCGGTAAAACTCCGAGATGATGGCCCTTTCTCACTCCCTAAGCCTGGAACTGAACTTTCTCCTATGGGTCAACTTTCACTCCAACAGTACACAGGCCTATAAGGTGAAGAGTAACACCAAGGAAGTATGCACTCTTTGGAACAGGCTCAAAGGGCCAGCATTTGCCCAGGGATAAGCTCAGAAGACAGGAAGGAAGAGGAAAGAAGGATGAATGGAAACGATAAACACAGGGAGGAAGTGGGAAGAGTGCTGTTGCATTGGGGGAATTGCAATCAATGGCATGAATCAAAACGTGTTTGAATTGTTGAATGCAAAACCAATTTGCTCTGTAGACTTTCACCCAAATCACGATAAAAAGTTTTAAATATTAATAAATAAAAATGAAAATGTTGAGAAAGAAAATCACAGTTCACTAAGTGCTTCAACTGTGAGTAGTATATCCATAGAATAATATAAAATAGTAAATATTGTTTCATTTTTAATTTTGTGATATTAACATTAAGAAATTGGGGAGGGAAGTATGAGAGCAGCATGATGAAGTAAGAAGGGTAAATTTTCATCTTCCTTCATAAGAAGTCAGTGGATCAGGATAGGATAGTATATAATAGGATATAAACATTTAGAAATAAGAAGAAAGATACCAGTAATAACAATTAAATGAATTTAAGGAGATTGTCTCCATAAAGCAGGGACTGAGATAGGGAGGAATGGAGCTGGAAAATCAAGGCCATCACGCCTTACTATAGATGTTGTGCACTGTTGGTGATGACCATGCTAGGTCTGTGTTTTGTTTGCTTTTATGCCTTATAGTACTATTACACTTGTAATACTATGTACAAGAATTACTTTGATAAAAATTAAAATTATGTAAAAAGAGAGTGCCCTACTTGTCTTTCAATCTTTGGCCATATCATATAAATCAACATTTTGGGGCTGACAGTTTTAAGATTTATATTGTCAGGTTGTCTGCTTATCATTTCTCAGGGATGAGAAACCCTTTAAATCTTAGCACACAGAATGAATAAGATCATCATTGGTTTGTTAAAGAGGAACCAGGGAGATCTGCTGAGAATCAAATGGGCAGCTCCTGTGCTGGAAAAAAAAGGTTGATATTTCTTCTCCACTAATCTGACCATTTTCTCTTGAGGATTGTGTTATATGGTGCCTAGAAATAAGGTCCTGAAAAATGAGTGACTCTCTTTGGGTCTCAGGGATCTTGAGGGCAGCACTCTTAGAATGACCAGCTTCTCCAGAAAATTTGGTCAGTACTAAATAAGAAAGGTGTGGATCTTGCAGGATATCTTTTCCCTAGAAAAGCTCAGGTTAGTTTCTTAGGTCATGGAAATTAATATTATATAAGTGGTCATACCAAAATTATTAAAGCACATTTATAAAGACAATCACCAAAAAGGATTTTTTAAAGACCATTTAGTCAAATTCCTTTTTGTATAATTGAAAAAATTGAGTTCTAGAGAGAGATCAAGTCCTTTATCTAGGGTCATAAAATTATTTCTAGAAGAACTGGGGAGAACCACAGCTTCACTGTTCTTTCTTTTATATTACATGGTCTCTCTTATTTTCCTCTTTAAAAAATCACAAAAGAGAACAAGACTGTCAGAGAAATAATTATCTAACAATATGGCAAGTTTTTTTGAAACTCCATTTCAGCTGCATTTAAAGAGATCAATGTTTGTCTTCCCTGTTTTGCAGCAGCTCTATGCCGCTCAGCTGGCCAGCATGCAGGTGTCACCTGGAGCAAAGATGCCATCAACTCCACAGCCACCAAACACAGCAGGGGCAGTCTCACCTACTGGGATAAAAAATGAAAAGAGAGGGACCAGCCCTGTAACTCAAGTTAAGGTACTTGCTTTGCAGGATTGTGGAAACGTTTTGGAAAATAGCATCACAAGAAATGTAGTGAACCAGTCTGTGTTGGGAATAAACAGCAGGAAGCATAGCAACATAAAAAGGAACACCAAAATGCTCCTCTTTATGGTAAATGTCATGACTGAGCATTGAGAAACAGGTGTTTCCCTTTTGATAACAATAGTGCCATATTGTGAGATCTTTACCTAAATCTGCAAACTTACTTCTCAAGAGTTTTTCCCTTTGGATTCTGGCTTTTATTTTTTAATGTTTATTGGCATAAATGGCTCCAGTTTTATCATAGCCAGTCTTTATCACAGACTTGTGACACTTCTCTCCAAATTCTTTAAACAGGTGGGGAGTCCACTTATAGTACCAGAGGATCTCAATACCTCTTTTTAGATTTAAAAAAGGTGGACAAGGAAGAATCCAATGCTAGACCATATATATATATATGATCTAGCATTACATACACACACACACACACACACATACACATATAGTTGTTGATGAAAGCCTTTCCTTAAACAATATTTATAAATGTGGGCTCTGAGTAATGAATGGTGTCATTACTTATTCCTACTTTTGATGATACACAGTTGTGATAGGATAAAGAGGCTATCCCAGGTTAGAGGTAGAACATTAACAAATGCCTTTCTTCACTTATTTTCAGCGTCTTGAAACTAGGCAACCAGGAGTAGACAGAAAAACATTGGTGTGCCATTCCAACTTTCTGCTGCAGCTGGTGCCCATAGGTGGTGCCAGTTGCTTTTTTTATGATTGTCTTTGTTTCCTACATTGAATTACTAAATACAGACAATTCAAAGAAATGTATATATATATAATTGTCTTATCTACTTGGAGGGATATGCTAAGTACAGACATTTTTATTGTAACATACTGAAAGTACTCCATTTGGAGACATTTTACAATTATTTGATCTTCACGTAGGAAACATCGAGGCCAACAAAACTCAGCTCTGGATACTACAAAACCAATGGAGTTGTTTTATTTCCTAAATTTGTAAATATGAATTTTGAGATTTTAGAAAGTCTTTTAAAAATATAGATCCCAAACACCAAAGATTAAAAAAAGTGAACATCGTTAAAAGAGTTCTGCTTCTGTCCTTATTCAAATAACTTAATGTCACTGAGGCTTTTAGACTTTTCCAAAGAAATCAGTGAACATTTATGTTTGTCATTAGAAATATTGAGATATGACAATATACAGTTTATATTTCATAAGGCAGCAATACTTATGTAAATACTAGTTTGTCCAAACAATATGTGTTTGTGTAAAAGGGTCAGAATACTACAACTCAAACCAAGGTACTTTGTTTAATCATAGTTGTTAGAGTATGAGTATATCAAACGCCAGTGACTTGAACTATTGAGTATTAAATATTTTAATGTGAAAATAGTCACTTTGTAAGTAAGTTGGCCAAATGGAACTGTACCAAACCAAGTCTTTACTGGATGAGTAAAATGTTCCCTGGTTAAATTCAAGTTTATATCTGCTTTTACCATTCCAGCTTTGTGGGCCAACTGAATTTTATTACTCACTTGACCACATGTAAATTCTTAGGGAATGCTATATGTAATTTGACTTGACTTTATTTTTATGTTGATAACAAAGGAAACATTTCTTATACTTATTAGATTGTACACTGTATGTGTGGATAAACATATATAGACCAAGACACAGCAAATGTTTTAAATAAATGCAAATTATATTCCTTGCCTGTTATTGATGAAGTTCTGAGAATAATCTCATAGTTTGTTAATTGAAATAATTATAGTCACCAAAATCTCTCTCATGTTTCTCTTTATATTCATTGCTTTGCCTCATTTTAAATTCAAACGTAACATGGGATCATAGTCTGAAAGTAACAAAAATAAGCTCAATTGATCTTATGTCCCTTCTTTTCCCTGGAATGCTTAACTACTATAAATGTCAAACCCAGAAGTCGTACACCTCTGCTCAAAGTCCACTTGTACCATTTTTACTGGCTGTGCCACCTTGGGCAAGTTATTTATCTTTTGGCCTTAGTTTTCTCCTCTGCAAAGGCAGAGTTAATATCATTACGGGTCTTAAGTGAGGTAATATACCTATAGCATATATAGTGAGTAATATACCTATAGCATCTATAAATGTGATGGTGATGGTGATGGTGGTGGTGGTGATGATGATGATGATGATGGTGATGATGATAAAGGTGGTGGTAGTGATAATGGTGGTTGTGATTGAAATATGTATATATATAGTTGAGTGCTAAGAGAGATCCTGGGAGCTCTGGTAGCATAGTGGCCAAGACACTTGCCTGCTAACCAGACGGCTGGCGGTTCAAACCCACCAGCCACTCCTCGGAAGGAAAGTTGGGCAATCCTACTTCTGTAGTGATACTGCCTTGGAAACCCAAGGAGGGGTCGCTATGAGTCGGGGCCGACTCGACGGCACATAACAACAACAACAACAAGAGAGATCCTAACTAACACCTAGAGGACTTCCACTTTCAACAATAATAGAGGAACGGAGAGATAAGATTTACCCCCTGGCTTAACTCAGACAAAATATATAACAAGATGGTTTTCAAACTCTTGACACCAGGTCAGTTGATAGCTGAAAGAAGGGAAACAGATGAAGTGAACATTACAATTATTTCCACTTACTTTCTGTTGGGGGTTTCTGGCAACAGTGCAGGGAGGGATACCCATACAGAGCTTGACAATGTTCCCGTGTAGAAGAAACAGTGTTCAGAGGTTATGGATGCTGAGTGGATAGAATCTGCAAGGCAGAATACCAGAGGAGAGAGCTGTACACAGAGTGAAAGAGATTGCTGAAGATCTGCTGAAAATTCCCTTGAGTCTTTAGCTGAATACTGATGCACAACTGCAAATGAGCAAACTAGTTGAGGCCAGGGAATAAACACTACAATGTAGCAGTCAGAAAACTGCAAAATTCACTAATGACTGGAAATAGCTTTTATTCCTGGTAACCAGAGTAGAATGATCTTCTAATGTTTGAGCATCAAGTAGAGTTTCCAGAAGGGTATTACCTCAATAGTGAAACCAAATAGACTAATAGCTATCCTGGGCCTGCATAACAAAGCTTAAAAGTCAACCTATTGTTGTTGCAAGCTGCTGTAGCATTGGCTTCTAACTCATGGTGACTCCATGTGTTTCAGGGTCAAACTACTTCATAGAGTTTTCTTGACTGTAATCTTTACAGAAGCAGTTCTCCAGGCCTTCTCCTCTTCAGAGCCACTGACTGGCTGAGCTTAAACCACCAACTTTTAGGTTAGCTGCAATCTCAAACCATTTGTGCCACTGGGCTCCTAAAAAACCAAAACCAGAGCTGGTTCTGACTCATAACGACCGCCATTGGGTTTCTGAGGGTATAAATCTTTATGCAAGTAGATCGCCCCATCTTCTTTCCATGGAGCAGCTGGTGGATTTGAACTGCTGATAGCAACCAAACGCCTTATCCACTATGCCACCAGAGCTCCCTGGGCTCCAAATGGAACCTTACAACGAATGGATTGTTCTGCATCTCAGAACAAAGCCCAAAAATGTTTAAAGGAATACATAAAACTTAAAACTCGACCCACCAATGTAAAATTCACAGTATGTGGCATCCATTCAGTAATTATCAGGCTTGCAAAAAAGTCAGACAATATGAACAAAAGTGAGGAGAAACATCAATCAATGTAAACAGACCCCAAAATGACACAGTTGGTAAAATTAGTAGATAAGGTAGTCAAAACAGCTATTGTAAGAGACTCTAGCCATAGCCAAATGAGAAGATAGGAGAATCTGAAAATGGCCCCCATAAAACTGTGAAATAAATAAATAAGCAACAACAGAAAACCCCCACCATTTCAGGGCTCTGGCAATTGACCACAGGCATCCAAATATGTGAGAAACATTTATGCTTCTTTTATGTAAGAATAGTGGGAGTCTGTGCCACTCCTCGGAAGGAAGGTCAGGCAAACCCAAGGAGGGGTCACTATGAGTTGGGTCGGACTTGACGGCAGTGTGTTTGTTTTGGTGTGTGTGTGTGTGTGTGTGTGTGTGTATGGCGTGACTGAAGGAGCCCTAATGGCACAGTAATTAAAACACTTGGCTGCTAAACAAAAGGTTGGTGGTTTGAACCCACCAGCTGGTCCATGGGAGAAAGATGCGGCAATCCGCTTCTATAAAGATTGTAAACTTTATAGAGCAGTTCTGCTCTGTCCTACAGGGTCGCTATGTATCATAGTCCACTCAGTGGCAAGGGGTTTGATCTGGTTTAGGGCATGATTACGTTATCAAACAAATAACTTATTTTCTCTGGAAGTTTTGTAGAAAAGGGGTCTGGAATTTGGGGTCCAATAAACTAGAATTTAAATTCTGCCCCTCCACTTACTGTATGGCTTTGGAAAAGTGATTTTATTACTCTAACCCCCCAGTTTCTTATTTGTAAATTTAGATTAATAACCCCAACTTCGTAGTTATTGATGATTAAATGAGCTTATATATGTTAAAATGCTGAGCACAGTGCTGGGTACATAATGGTCCCTCTCTGCATTTTATTTTTGTTTTCTCTTTCCAATCCTCCTTCTCAAGTATTATTTTCTAGTTTCCCTTTTTGTCTCCCATTAATCAACAGTCCTTAGTACTGGAAAAGACTTTGGAGATCATCTAGGATCAGGCCCTCATTTTACAGATGAAGAAACTGAGCAGCCCCAGAGAAATCTGATGTTTATCAAGGGGGGAATGTTCTGTTTCCAAGCTCTTCTATGTGTTTCAAACAATGACACTGAAAACAAATTCTCTGTGACTTCTCAGAAGCAAAATGGGAGTTAACATTTGCTGAGAATTTTATTTCAGAGCACAATAATGCTCATCTTAAAACTGAACATTTAAATGAATTTGCTCATATTACAACTGAATTTCTAAAATGATGGAAATGTTGTTATGGGTGTTTTATAGCAGGAGAAATGAGACAAAATAAGGCTGGGAGCTTAGTTTTCAAGCTCCTGGTTGAAATAGAGTTATAGGCCAGATATTTGAATACTGTGCTTAGTGAAGAAGGACATGCTGTCTTGAAATAGAAATTCTGTAAATATATGTAGCAGAGGATATGAAGAGACATCACTTTAAACATGAAAAATAAATTGCATATAGCATGGTATGTAAAACATAATTATAATGTGTGCTTTCCCTTTGCAAAAATTAATCTTAAACGTGAATTGGGACCAGAATGTAGACCATAAAGAGTGCCCACACCCAGAAAGCCACATAGAAGCTGAGCTGTGGCGTACGGCTTCCTGGGCAGGGACCCAGGAGATCAGAAGAAGGCTTTCCATGTTTCCATTTTTAAAGTCCTTGCAATTGTTTGATTTAAAATATATATTAAAAAATTAGCTGTGGAGCCTATTTATAGTTCCAGGAACTTTTCAGAGAGAGTAACACAAAAGCACTACAGAGCTGCTGAAATTTTAAATAATTCTTTATAAATGCCCTAGGTTAATTTAGATCCCTGAAAACACATTAGGAAATTAAGCTGTAATGTGAGCTAATTCAGATTTTAATTTGGCAAAAAGAATGATCCAACGACACAGTTAATGTAAATAGAAGCATAACACAGGGAAATTAATGAGGTTTCCTTCCGATGAATCTTCAAGGAGGTAGATAATTAGCTTCTTTTGTTATTATTGTAGGAGAATGTGGCATTGTCTCTGAGGTGTAAAATAACTGTGGCTTACTAAGTGATAATGTGCTTCATTTGTCTTTTTTTTTTTTTAAATAATTATTTATGCTAAACTCTTGTAGGATGAAGCAGCAGCACAGCCACTGAATCTCTCGTCCCGACCCAAGACGGCTGAGCCTGTTAAGTCCCCGACATCACCTACCCAGAGCCTCTTCCCAGCCAGCAAAACCAGTCCAGTAAATCTGCCAAACAAAAGCAGCATCCCCAGCCCCATTGGAGGAAGCTTGGGAAGAGGATCCTCTTTAGGTAAATGGAAAGGTCAACACCAGGAAGAGACTTATGAATTAGGTAAAAGAAAGCAAACTCGTTTAGTGATGTCTAAACCTTGTTTCCAAAGTGGTACTGAATTAATACTCTTATCTTTTCTACTGAAGCATAACCCAGTTTAGTATCTTGGGTAGTTTTAGGACTTATCCAAAAGATCATCATATAAATCCTGCTTGGATGGACAATTATTTCTATAATGGCTTCTTTCCCTTGTGAGTTAGATCTAGTAAACCATAGCCAGGAATTTCTGTGTTTGGGCAGTGCCTCCTCACTGAAGTTAGCTCTAGACAGACGAGAGTGATCATGAACCTTCCAGTGGCCTAAGGACCTAGCCCCAAATCTGCCTGTCAAAAGTCCAAAATTTCTTTGAAATTTAATATTTTATTTTTGAAGTATATATGAATTTTACGTCTTATCCTCTGGTAGCATAGTGGCTAAGGCACTTG
>NW_006921601.1:14641261-14644744 GCF_000298275.1 Orycteropus afer afer | reverse complement strand
GGAAACCCAAGGAGGGGTCGCTATGAGTCGGGTCCGACTTGATGGCACATAACAACAACAACAACAAATCCCATATTAGTTTTGCATCAACACAAACATGAATGACACTTTTCAATGATATAATGTGAAATGAAATTGTTATCTAGGAGGATGTGTCATAATGATCCTTTGGCTTCTTGCAAACATTGCCTTGTGATCCTGGAAGTTATTTAATATTTTAAAAAATATTTTGTTTTGTTTTAGATGAAAGTTTACACAGCAAATTAGGTTTCAATTTAACAATTTTTATACAAAATTTTCCATGACATTGATTACAGTTTTCACAGTATGTCATGTCAGTATTCTCATTATTTCCATTCTGTTTGCTCTGTTTCCATTATTCTAGCTTCCCTTTCCCTCCTTGCCTTCTTAAAAATCATAGTTTTTGATTAAATGTTGACTGTTTGGTCTCATATTTTTAATGTTTAATGGAACATATTATTCATGAGTGATATTGTTTATTTTATAATTCAATCTATTATTTGGCTGAAAGATGACCTCCAAGAGTAGCTTCAGTCCCAAGTTCAAAGAGTGTCTTAGGGCAGTAGTCTAGGCAGTTCCTCTAGTCTCTGTCCATCCAGGAGGTTTGGTTTGTTTTAGGAATTTGAATTTTGTTCGACATTTTCCTCCCATTCTTTTCGGGACCTTCTATTATGTCCCTTTTCAGAATGTACTCAATATTTTTGTACACAGTTTCAAAATCTGTGAAACAGGAATATTATTACAAGTTTCCTTGCTATCTGAAAGTAGGCTGTTCATATGAAATCTTCCATAAGCCAGAATGGTGTAAAGCAAAAAAGCAATAGCCATTAATTTATTTGGGAAAATTTTTGAGCATTCCCAGGCCCTCAAAATAACCTACCAAATCACACCAAAAAAACCGAAAACAACACTAACATACAGTATTCACAGACACAGTTCAAAGCTATGGGTGGCTTGATGCTGAGATGCTGAGTATAGTTCCTCAGGGAAAGAACTTGGTCAGGCCATCTTTGCTGCTTGGGGGTATATACTGCCTTCCTAAGGGCTCACTGCAAAACATACGCTGAATGCAAGTTTTGCTTTTTACCATTTTTTTTTTTTTTAAATGGCTTTTTCTTCTGTAAAAGTTAAAATCCTCTTAGAATTTCCTTTTGTTAGTGGGAACAGGTACTAATGTAAGTCTTTCTTTAAAGCAAAGTTGTGTAAAGCAAACTTCCAAAAAGTGAGGAATACCTGTCCTAGCTCCTGGATTGTTTATAAGGATTAAAAGTGAAAAAAATGCATATTGAGTTCCTAGCATAGTGTCTGGCACATAGAAGTCATGCAATATGATATTGTGGAATAAATACTAATATATATGATATAGAGAGACAGAGAGAGGGAGAGAGAGAAAGATAATAATCATGAGAATGCTTGTCATCTAAGAGCTCTTGTGGCACAGTGGTTAAGTTATCTGCTGCTAACCAAAATGTTGGTGGTTCAAATCCACCAGTCTCACCATGGGAGAAAGATGCAACAGCCTGCTCCTGTAAAGATTACAGCCTTAGAAATCCTATGGGGCAATTCTACTCTGCTCTATAGTGTTGCTATGAGTTGGACTCAACTTGAGAGCAATGGATTTTGGTTTGGTTTCTCTTAGCTAGAGAATGCCAAAAGAATATAAATGTTAGTATTGCCTTACCCTTTAAAATCTTACATTTTCAAATAAGGACACAGAGATTCAGAGGAATTAAGGTCTGAGTTGTAGGCAACACAGGGACTGGAATTACAATTTCTTTACCATATTACCTATCTTGCATTATTAAGTCCCACACCTGGACTGTTTATTATAATAAACAAAATAGTGTGTAAGTATAGCCATTTATAGTTTAAAAATATCCTTACCTGTTTAATCTCCTTTGGTTTTCACAATAATCTGTGAGTTAGGTAGTACATTATGATTATTATTATCCTCATTGTACAGTCAAAATAAATTGTGGCCCTTAAAGGTAGAATGACTACCCACCATAGCCATGTAGTTGTTCACTAGCAGAGCCAGGACTGGAACCCAGATCCTCTCACACATGATTCAGTCCTGGTTTTATGAACTCACAGTTGGTGTGTTAGCTAAACTGTGCTTGTGTCTAAGTGAATCTTCAGATAGTGATGTAAATCTTTCTCATTGAAATGTGGGGCATTAGGGTCCATACAGCGGCCTGTTCTGTTTTGGAGTCAGGATGTTTCTTTCAGGGGTATAGAAGTTTTCACCCTAAATCTGGTATTTGTGTGGCAAAAAGGAGTGAATCACTCCCAGGATGTGAATAGGAAGACTGTTCCTTGGCTGGGTGATTGGAGGTTGTGAGATAAAAAAAAAAAAAAAAAAAAAACTGCCAACATAAAGATAAATAATAGGCTTGACCTTGAAGTAGCCCTGCTTTAATCTACTTCTGAATTTTGTTTTGGAAGCATTGGTGTGTAGTGCTGAGTATCATGAGGGACAAAGATGACTGCGTTACAGGCTATTCTTATGGAATTTATACTACTGCAGGTAGTATTTCTGAGGCTGTGGAGCTAGAAATGCCCTGAAGGAATAGCACCTGTGCTTGGATAGCACTCTTGTTTGTACAGTTTTGGATAGAGATGGTCTTTTTATATGAAAAACTTCCAGAACAAAGGATGTGGGTTTCCATATCTTAAAAATTGATTGTTTGACAGTAAATTTTTTTTTACACAGATAGCCTTGGGAATTTTTTTTCCAAACTCGAATGCATGTGTACATACATTGCATACACACAGACATGGGCATGAACTTGATTCTAGTTTGGTTTCCTCTGCCCTATCTGTGTGATATGTATACACACACACATACACACACATACCCTGAAATGCTTGTATACAACTAAAACCAGGTGGATCAAGTTAAACTTTCCACAGTAGCTAAAATTTATCAAATCACTAAATAATTGCTCTCTTTTTGTTTTAAACGGGAAACACTTATCTTACCTAGCTCTGGTAGTGTGGTGCCTAAGGCACTTGACTGCTAACCAGAAGTCTGGCAGTTCAAACCCACCAGCCACTCCTCAGAAGGAAGGTTGGGCAATCTACTTCCGTAGTGATATTGCCTCAGAAACCCAAGGAGGGGTCACTGTGATGTGCTTTTTTTGGAGGCCATTAGCACAACAAATGTAACAGGTAGCCTCAGCCCCCACCCTGCTCCTTTCCTCTCCACTACTCTCTCACAAAGGAGGCAGGATGGTACACCATTGTAAGATATAGTCAGGCCAGATAATCTCCTCTCACTGTATTGGAATCTAGGAAACTTCACTGGTGGGTAAGAAGGTGGGTAGGCAGAACCCAGATAAATTGGAGTGTTGGGATACCTCCAAGGTCTAAAGAAACAGCACATCTTGGTTGCCTTGGCTTTCTGTGCTCTATGCATAGTGTTGCCTCATTTTCTTAATAGCAAATGTGCCCTTTCCCTAT
>NW_006921601.1:14628250-14640836 GCF_000298275.1 Orycteropus afer afer | reverse complement strand
GTCTGTCTTGAATCATATTCAAGCAGTACTTCTGATAGACAAATACATTTAACCATTTCCCCCTTAATTGGATTTCCTCCCAGGAACTCAACCCTCCTAACAATTAGTGTATTTCTGTGTCACATTCCAAAAGATTTAGAAGTAAATCATAAATATGAGTTTATTAGAATAAGAATAGAACAGAATATTAAAAAAGAAGAAAGAAATATATATGCTCAACATGATGGCTGGTATGTTTACTATGACTCAGCATTAAATTTAAAACTATGCTTCCTACCAACTAGAGCAAACAAATCAAAACAAAATACAAAATACATTAATTTTTAGGTTCAGCAAATTATGAACTGAGTGCCTATTATATATACTGTTCTAAGCATTTGGGATACAGCAATGAACAAATCAGACAAAAATTCCTGCTCTCAAAGAGCTTACATTCTAATAGAGCAACACAGGCATTTAAGAACTAAATGCTTAATGTAATAAAGGAGCCCTGGCTGCATAACTGTCAAGTGCTTTAGCTGGTAACTGAGAGGTCAGAGATTTAAACCCACCCAGCAGCCCGTGGGAGGAGAGACCTGGCAATCTGCTGCTATAAAGATTACAGCCTGAGAAGCTCTGTGGTGTGGTTATACTCTCGTCTGTAGGAATTGACTCAAAGGCCCACAAAAACAACAAAATGTCAGAGGGTAAATGATGGCTATGAGGAAAATCAAAGCAAGTTAAGGGAATAGAGAGTTATGGGGTTCTTTTAAAGGAGTTAGTAAGGACTCTGAAGAAGTGACACTGGATGAGAGAGATGAATGAAGCAATGTTGCATGTCACATGAGGGGCAGGAAGAAGAGCATTCCAGACAGCAGGAACAATGGGCATGGAGGCCCTTAGAGTGTGAGCAACAAGGAGATAGTGTGCCAAGCATGGCACAGAGAAGGGAAAGCAGTGAGAAATGACGGAAAAACTGCAGCCTGGGGCTGAGCATATTAGACCTTGTGGGTCCTGAAAGGCTTTGCATTTTATTCTAAGTGCGATGAGATTTTTAGAAGGGTTTTGCCAGGGTATTGATATGATTTGATTTACATATAAAAGAATAAATCATTCTGGCTATTGTGGGAGAATGGACTATAGAAGGTTAAGCATGAAAACAGGGAGACCAGTTGAGAGGCTATTGTAGTAGACTGGATGAAAAATTCTGATTATCTAATGCGATGAAACATGCCAGTTTTTATTTTTTAAAAGATGTAAATATTTTCCCAGTGCTACATTCTGAGAAATTTATTTTTATACGGGAACTTATATAGGGACAAATGAGTGGTATGATGGAAAATGTCTTTGGTAACAGTTTAAGAGTAAATAAAAATATGATTTCCATTTATACATGTATTCTGTAAAGGTTGAGAATATAACTCATTTACATTATAACCAAGAGCCTCCTTTTGATTTCAGTCCTTGCTAATTCTAGCACTGTGCTGTGACAGAGGCTTGAGTCTTTTGAATAAAACTTGGAGTTTCCCAATTCTTAGAATGCTTTTTAAAGTAGCCTGTTTTGAAGTCACAACAGCAATATGTGGTCATATGCACTGTTACTCAAGCCTTTGAGTACATAGCCATAACCACGGTGTTCATTTTGTTGTTGTTTTTATTTTTTTTTTCATATGTTCCCTCTTAAAAAGGTATGGTAATATGACAGTATGGAACTGTAGTATACACAGTCATTGCTCATGTTAAATCAGCCTCTCACCCTTGATTATTTTCCTTTACTCTTTGGCCACACAAGGAGACAGCTGGGTTGTAGGGGCGTGGGGGAAGAAAATGGATGGATGATGGGACTCTCAAAGCATCTAGTGATCAAAGTCCTCACACAGATTAGGAAGCTTAACTCTGGAAGAATGTTGGCTTCCCAAACCTTAGTAAAGAATTGGACTACCCTCAATTTTCACTGCACTGAGTTACTGCACTCAATAACACACACGTGTGTGTGTGTATAAAGTGTGTGTGTGTGTATGTGTGTGTGTATATGTATATATATATATATATATATATATATATATACCAAAAAAATTGCCATTAAGTCATATAATTTATAAATATAACATTATATATATATAGGAGCTCTGGTGGCACAATAGTTAAAGGATTCAACTGCCAACCAAAAGGTCGGTGGTTCAAACACACCAGCCACTCTGCAGGAGGAAGTTGAAGCAGTCTGCTTCCATAAAAATTTATAGCCTTGGAAATGGAAACACTATTGGGCAGTTCTACTGTTTATATGTATAAAGAGAGAGTCCCTGGGTGGCAAAAACAGTTAAGTGCTTGGCTACAAACTGACAGATTGACAGTTCAGATACATCCAGAGGTGCCTGCAGAAGAAATGTCTGGTGATCTGCTTCCAAAAGATCACAGCCATTGAGAACCCAATGGAGCACAGTTCTCTGAAATACATGGCATTGCCATGAGTTGGAATCGACTTGACAGCAACTGGTTTTATATATATGTGTGTATGTTTGTGTGTTGTGTGCTGTCGAGTTACTTCTGACTTAGAGTGACACTATAGATGGGGTAGAATTGTCCATAGGGTTTGCTGGACTGAGATACATATAGGAGCAGATTACCAGGTCTTTTGTCCTGCAGAGCAGCTGGTGGGTTTGAATTGCCGGCCTTTTCCTTAGCAGGTATGTGCTTAACCACTGTGCCACCAGGCACGCTTGTTGTAGTTAGGTATCGAGTTGGTTCTGACTCATAGTGACCCTGTATACAAGAGAACAAAACACAAAACACTGCCTGGTCCTGCGCCATCCTCACAGTTGTTTCCATGTTTGAGCCCGTTGTTGCAGCCATTGTGTCAGTCCATCTCATTGAAGGTCTTCCCCTTTTTTGCTGAACCTCTGCTTTACCAAGCATGATGTCTGTCTCCAGGGACTGGCCCCTCCTAATAACATAACCAAAATTTGAGAGACAAAGTCTCACCATCCTCAGTTCTAAGGAGCATTCTGGCCATTCTTCTTCCAAGACAGATTTGTTTGTGTTCTGGTAGTCCGTAGTATATTCAGTATTCTTTGCCAACACCATAATTCAGATGCGTCAGTTCTTTCTTGATTCTTCCTTATTCATTGCCCAGCTTTTCATGCATATGAGGTGCTTGAAAATACCATGGCTTGGGTCAGGTACACCTTAGTCTTCTTCAAAGTGACATCTTTGCTCTTAAACACGTTCAAGAGATCTTTTGCAGCAGGTTTACCCAATGTAATACATCATTTGATTTCCTGACTCCTGCTTCCATGGGTATTGATTGTGGATCTAAGTAAAATGAAATCCCTGACAACTTGAATCTTTTCTCTGTTTATCATAATGTTGCTTACTGGTCCATTTGTGAGAATTTTTGTTTTCTTTATGCTTATCATTATATATATAAATAAAACTGGTCATTACTGGACTCCCTGCCTTGATTGGCCCTCCGGTAGGGGGCTCAGATCAGGTAGGAAAGAAATTATGTGGCGGAAAGATATTGGGGTTTTGGTGTCTGTTAAACAATAAACTTTTGTGTACTTTGAGCTAGTCGTGCACATGCCAGTCACTCGTTCTGCTCAATCGAGTGTTCTGATCTCCACTGAGTGCCCCATTTCATTTTAAAACCTTGACAGTGGTCTACAAAGGCCAAACTTCTCTTTAAGAACTGCCTGAATAGTTTAGTATGTGGTTGCATATAGAGTGTGGTTTCAGGACTACAGGGGCAGAAGAGCTATGCATTCAAAACTCTTCTACCACTCTGATATCAGAATACTAGAGTCATTCTTTTGACCCAAGATGCTTCTGTCTGCTAAATAAAAACACCATGAAATTATATCAGATTTGATGTCAATGTGAATAACTTTATGAAATCCTTTTCTAGGATCTGGATAAGTGAACAAGTTTTGGAGTAGGGATACCAATGGGAAATTGGGTTAAAAATAAAAGAATAGGTATATGCGCCAGGGCCATTTCCTACTTTACAATTTTGCCAAAAGTTAATCATATAATTAGTTGGAAAAATCTGCCAGTTATTTGTTTAATTCAGTCTTTCAAAATTATTTTTATTGACTACTTGTCAAATGAAAAGTAATATATGTATAATGAAAATTCTAATAGTACAGGATATACATGAAAAGCTAATCACTCTCCCCACTTCATTAACTACCATTAATGATTCAGAAATTTTCTTTTAGTGTTACTAATCATTAGTTATTTAGAAATTTTCTTTGTATATACTAGATTGTGTTAATGAGTTTAATAATATGTATTCTCATTGGAATTAGTAGTCACAGAGTTGTTATTTACCAGCTATGTGATATTGGACAAGTTGATTAGCCTCTTGGAACCTTATCTATAAGATAAGGGATAATCTGAGCTATAATGAAATAAGGTATATGTAAGTGTACCTAGCACAGTTTCTGGTACAGTGCAGGCACTACCTTATCTTATGTTTCCCACACCTTTTAAATTACACCAAGGTAGGCTCTTGAGTATATAGAACAAATATACTACTTTGGTACAAATGTAAGATCCTCACACAATAATGGAAGGGTCACCAAAAGGAAACAGTAGATTTTTCAGATGTTGGCCTACTGGCCAAACCACATAGTTATTTTTTTTTAACTCTTTTCCAATTGAGTTAATGTACAAAGCTATGGAAACTTCAAAGTATAGTTGATTTATTAGGTTAAATCAGGGTTTCTCAACCTTGGCATTAGAGACATTTTTTGGTTAAATAATTCTTTGTCATTAGGGACCATCTAACTTTCTTTCACTAGATGCCACCAGCAACTCCATTGTGGGTGCCAACTAAATATGTCTCCAGACATTCTCAAATGTCCCTGGAGGGGTGGGGCGATCACCCCAATAAAAACTAAACCCTAGCTGGGTAAAATAGAGCATATTTAGAATTAATATGTTTCAGAATTTCATTCCACATGCAAAAAAATATTTCACTTAAATAATCATACTTACTGTTAAAATAAGAAAAATTACTCACCTTAGATTAATGTCATGAATAGAGTATTTTCTTGAAGAACGCATCTAGAAATTTTGCTTGGAGAATCAATACAAAAAGCATTTGAAATCGAATGCATGTGTATGCAGGTTAGAGTCCTTGGGTGGCACGAACTGTTCATGCTCCTTTTCTAACCCAAAGGTTAGCAGTTTGAACCCACCCCATGACACCATGGAAGAAAGGCCTAATGATGTGCTTCCTTAAAGATTACAGCCAAGAAAACTTATGAAGCAGTTTTACTGTAACATACGGGGTCACTATGAGTCATAGCTGACTCAACAGTGAAGGGTTTAGTTTTGATTTATATGCCATTTAATATTTAAAAGAAAATAAGTACTGTCATCAGCCTTTCAGTGACACCCCTCTGGTATACTAAGCAGGTCTAGGATAGCAACATCCTGATTCCTATGCACCAGAGCTAGTAATAAATTGACACTGAGCACAGCCTTGGGTGTCCCTTGGTGGTTCAGACAGTTAAGTGCTCAGTAACTAACCGAAAGGTTGGCAATTCAAACTCACTCAGAAGCACCTCAGAAAAAAGGCCTGGCAATCTTCTTCCCAAAGATAAGAACCGTGAAAGTCCTATGGAGTGCAGTTCTGTTCTGCCACGTGAGTTCACCATGAATCAGACAGTTGATGGCAACTGGTACTGGCTAGGCCAGCAGTGACTTTCTCTGGTTTTCTGACACTGTAACTCTGTATTTTTGAATTTGTTCATCATTTGGAGTTGAAGTTCAAACTTAGACACCATTAACATAAATCAGGTCCTTTAGCTTTATTTTCAGTATTTTTCATTGGCTTTTCTTAATTCATTTAAGAGAAAGAACTCTGAAGTTCGAAATAATAAGACCTTATTTTGTTTTGGAAGACCAGGAAGAAAGATGAGAGATGAGGTTAAAGTTAATAATAATAATAATAAACCAAAGCTTCACCTAAAACATAGCACACTGAATATGTGGCAAAGTGGCTTCTACAGGACCAAGAAATGCTGGTTCCCCATTTGAATAGGGTTGTCTTAGTGGATAACTACTGGGGCTGAATGTTGGACACTATAAAGCCCATTATATTCAGAAATGTGTTCACAAGCTCTCCTTAACACGATCTACCTCCTGAACAACGTCACTGTTTTGAACATTTATTTTCTGGTTTTGAAGGCATTGTTTAGTGTCTAGAGCTAATCTCTATCCTTGCTTGTTAGTAACTTATAGTCAGTCAGAAGACTAAATGAAGGAGTGTCAAAAGACTCCTTTGGCTCTCCTATGACCAAAATATCTATCTTAATTTTCTGGGATTCCATGGGGAACTGCCTATTCTTCTGAGGATTATATTTTTCTTCTGAGGTCAGGAAGGTAAGTATATAATTTACAATATCCAAACCCAACCCACTGCCATCGAGTTGATTCAGACTCCTAGCAACCCCATTGGGTTTCCAAGGCTGTAATCTTTATGGAAGTAGATTGCCTCATCTTCCTCCTGCAGAAGAGCTGGTGGGTTTGAACCATTGATATTCTAGTTAACAGCCAAATGCCTTACCCACTATATCACCAGAGCTCCTTATAATATACAATAAGATTGGTAAACTGGATTTTGACAGTTCAGCTTCACTGTTTTCAAGATTATTCACCTTGCAAATCTTCGTTTCTTTAAATAAAGATCCATAAATTGGATTTATAAATTTATTCTTTGTAACCCATAATATCAGTTTTAGAGATTTTTTTTTTCTTTCACAGTGTTGCTGTCATAAAACCTTATAATTCATGAAACATACCTCTGCTTTCTCTTATTTGGGCATTTTTTATAAAGGAGTGTGCCACAGATTTGGATATTCTGGAAAACAGACTATGACATGAAGATTAGTATCCAGGTTTATTAAGAAGTGCTCTTGGGATGACCATCTGTGTAACGAAAAGGGGAAAGAAAGCAGAGTCAGACAGAGGGAGAGGTTAGCCTATGATGCAGTTCTCTACCAAGGCCAGAGTCAACCACATGGGAAGCTTAAGGCTTCAGTGGTTATTTGGAGGGGTGAGCTTTTATACACTTTTGTACGCTTGTATGAACTGGTCATTGGGCGGGGTTTGTCCTGGGAAGGCAACGTGACCTTGGGTGAGGGGACTATCTTCAGCAACTCTGAAGAGAGCTGACAGCTGAGGGCTATCTACCAACAGCACTCCCATCATCTGAGAGAATAAATCTTTCAGTACTGAAGGGGAATCAGGGCAATGCATTACAGTGTTCACTGCAGTTATTGTAACTAACAGTCAATAACAATAATAATAATAATAAACCCCCAAACTCACTGTCATTGAGTTGATTCAACTCATGACAACCCTTCCTTGGGTTTCTGAGGCAGTATCTCTACAGAAATAGACTACCCAACCTTCCTTCTGAAGAGTGGCTGGTGGATTTGAACCACAAGCCTTCTGGTTAGAAGTCAAGTGCCTTAGGCACTACGCCACCAGAGCTCTCAATAGATGTATATAAAATATGCTTTGCATGTATCATAAATGTGGGCAAACATTTCTACACAGATATAGTTCTGTGTCTTTATAACACATATACAATCATGTATATATCCACGTGAATATATGTTTGGCCATATATGAAGTAATGTTTCATTCAGTGGGCAAATCCATATTTTGGCAATTTAGAATGAAACATTGTTCACTTGATAGGCCAGAACGACACCAACAGAGTTGTTCTGGGTGGCTGTGTCAAGGAGTATTTAAACTCGGAAGGAAGATTGGGCAACCTACAGAGTATTTAGGGTCTGTTAAATATATAGACTGTAAGGACAATAGACTGTAACGGCACCTTGGGAGCTGTTATGCTCCATCATTTCAAATAGCTTCTGTGTATGGATTGTGAGTATGCTGCCAAAAGAAAGCTATGTTTGTGCTCTGGATGTCAGCTTTCCACACCAAAAACACCCAGCCAGCTCCATCCCTGCCTAAGTACTAGTACAATTAGATCATATTATAGGCTAGTTGCTTACCAAATTTTGTTGTTGTTGTTGTTTTGACATCTCTAAGATAGAGGTACTTTAGTCATGACAATACAAAGCAGAATCTTAAATCAACTTTTTAAATGTCCTCAGAGCTAAACTAAGGGTATCTGGTTAGAGCAGAGGCAAGAAGGAAGGGATTTCCTAGTGAAGAGTCCATGGTTAAAGTGCGTTCTATAACTTCTCTGATCTTCTTGATGTTTGAATGTTGACCAGTGATTGGTTAGAGCACTTTTCAGCATAGATGTTATGTAACTTGGAAATCTGGTTATATTGTTCATTTTAGTTATCTTGATGAGGTGGTAAATTCATTACCTACCGATCAGAACTACTCACAAATAGTCAGATTACATGTGTGGCCTGAGTTGCTATGTCCCCATCTTCTGGGAATCTCTTGAGAAAAATGCTTGACCTTTCAAGTGGCAAAATGAGCTACTATGGACACTGTTATCACCTTCTCCCTGCCTCTGAAGTATATTGAAATATACTGTAGAATGAAAGAACAAGAGGGTGCATCCCATTTGATTTTGTCCAACTGCTTTGATTTAAAGGTGGGGAAACTGAGATCTGGAGAAAGGAAATAAGTTACTCAAGGTCATATGGTGGATTAATGGCAGGGCAGAAACTAAATCTAAGGTTTCCTAATTCCTACTCAATAATATTTTTGTTTACAAAATAATACTAAATTCATTTTTTTCTATGAAATATTTAACCCTATTTTGTGCAAAAGTATTTATACATAAAAGCTTCTCAAACCTTGGAGTAAAGCAGGGTGTAAAGAAAGCAGAATATAAATAAACCAAAAATATGAAACAGAAAAGCAATGAAAACCTCCTCAACTTCCTACGCACTTGCTACTCTCTGTGTAGGTTGAACATTTTTCCCTACTTGTGGTTTTCATTGTTTTTTGCTCTGCAGATATATCAGTCAAGGAACAGAAGATTGAATGATGCTAATAGTGGGACAAGGGAGGTGGCTAGGTCAGGGGCAATAATAGAATTAGAGGCCACATGGTATCTTAGAAAGAACATGGGTTTTGGAGTTGGATCCTGGGTCTCAGTTCTGTCTGTTCTGTTTTCTACCTGTGTAAATTACTTAACTTCTCTGAGTTTCAGTGACTATACCTATAAAATGGAGATAATTATCCTTTCCTTGAGTGGTTCTATTGAGAAAAAACATGGAAGACATGTATCTTGCACAGGAGATGGTCAATAAATATCAGTTCCTCTGGTAGTGTAGTGCCTAAGGCATTTGACTGCTAACCAGAAGGCTGGTGGTTCAAACCCACCACCCACTCCTTAGAAAGAAGATTGGGCAATCTACTTCAGTAGTGATACTGCCTTGGAAACCCAAGGAGGGGTGTCCGACTAGGAGTGTCCGACTAGGTGGCAGTGAGTTTCTCCCTTTAAGACCTCAGGCAGCTTGTCAATTCTGTTTTATTTTTGTTAATGTTTCATTCTTTGGTACTCTTCCCTGGTGAACTGGTTAACCTAATGCTCTTTGAGGCCAAAATGCTTTAAGATAGAGTGGAACATTATAGTAAGGAGCTAACAGGCAACAAAGTCAAGATGTGTATGTATATATAAATTCTAAGAGTAATTGTATACTCTAGCTACCTGCTAAGATCTGGCCAAAGCCAAAATAACAGTGTTCAAATGTAATCTTATTAGTATATTAGGGAGGTTTTATCCTTCCTAATTTAAAGTATGTTGTTATTGTTATGTGCAGTCCACAAAAACAGAGTTTTAGCCTATGATTTTAAAAAATACTTAACCTCATGCTTGATAACTATATGCATTTCTTATGTCAAAATGATATTATTTCAATCAAGTAAATAGGAAAATAATAATCCAATCACTAGGGCTCATTGTAAACTTGGTTCTATTTATTCAAAAGCTTTTGTTCATTTTTTTTTAGAAGTGTAGATTCCTGTTCTTCAGTCATGCTTTACACTGATATAATACTGCCCCCTTTTATTGGAAAAGAAAAACATACTGGGTATCTTCTGGTTCATATTGTCAATTACCACAGCACCTTGTTATTTATACAATTGATTCATATATTTGTTGTTGCATGACAGGATAAGTTTAGACAGAAGATCAATATAGCCATACAATAAGTGAAAGGATGTTGTGAGCAAATTATTTAGCAAGGCGTGTTTGAAATGATTGAGATCCTTACAAAGCCTACAGACTAGTGAGGTTTTGTTATTTTTCAAAGGTGTACATGTTGTTGTTGTTGTTAAGTTCCATCAAGTTGGTTCCAACTCATAGTGACCCTGTGTACAACAGAATGAAACACATCCTGGTCCTGTGCCATCCTCACAATCATTGCTGTGTTTGAGCCCATTGTTGTAACCACTGTATCAGTCCATCTTGTTGTGGGTCTTCCTCTTCTTTGCTGACCTTCTACTTTGCCAAGCATGATGTCCTTCTCCAGGGACTGGTCCCTCCCGAGAACATGCCCAAAGTACATGAGAAGAAGTCTTACCATCCTCTCTTCTAAAGCACACTCTGGCTGTACTTTTCCAAGACAGATTTGTTTGCTCTTATAGCAATCCATGGTATATTCCATAATCTTCACCAATACCATAATTCAAACACATCAACTCTTCTTCAGTCTTCCTTATCAACATTGTCCAGCTTTCTCGTGCAGTACATAGTACTGATTAATTAGGATTCTTATTTTTGTGAGCAATTGACTAACATGTTCAGTTGTAATGTTTTTCCGTGTCAACCTGTTCCCAACGTAACCACAATTTGTACTGTAAGGGGTGTGGACACAATAAAGATTTTGTAATAAGGGGACAAATTGTAATTATAATAATCCTTATTTGTAAAGCAGAACAGTAGTCAGTTTTTATAAAACAATAATGCTTTTCTATAGTACTTTTCACATTATGGCAAGGAATATTTTTATAATGCTTCTATTCTTCACAAATTATTATTACACATATTATCTTTTGAATTATCCCAAATTCAGGGATGGTAGGCATTACTAGTCCTGTGTATGAGAAAGCAGAGCTGCTCTGGGTCTCTGTGCTCCACTACTCCCTCTTTTCATCACCTCATTTGTCCCCTACATTTCTGTAACATTAATAGGGCAATTTTACTTAAAAACTCCAACAAGCCATGTATCTGAGTTTCAAATATCAATTTTAATGAAGTGAATGCTAAAACCATGATAAACATGTCTACTTCAATATATGTGCTACATGCATATTTATTTGAAATAGATATACCTGTACTTGTCGAATTTTTCTGAAAGCACATACACAAATCAAAATGGTATAAAATTAGAAACAGTGTAAGTTCTATTAATGTTGGATTTTCTATTTGAACCAATAACATTGGACAACTATACAGTGCTATATGTACACTTCTGGCTGAATGTAATCATTCAGTTCTTTTTATTTCTGTTGTCAGGGCTACTTGATTGGTTGCCTAGCTACTAGTTTAAGACCTAATTCATAAAAAAAAAAAAACCAACTTGTTTGGTTCCTTTCTTTTCTGTACTTTAAACAGAAAGAATGGCAAGCATTTAGATAGGTTTACAAGGTTCAAGACACTTCCTTGAATAAGGGGTAAGAATGCAAAAATAAGGCTTTCATTTTCTTTTATTTACATCAAGTGTTTTATGTTAAAGGGCCACACCCAGTTAATGGATTTTCCAGTGAAAGGGTTAACAATCAATACATCACAGTTAATAATTTTGCATATATTTTTCTGAAAAAGTTGATTGTTTTTATAATGTATGAAGCAAAATTACTAATTATGAGAATTTTTTAGACTTAACTTACCACTCTGGCAAATACTGTCTAAATGGATGGTGCAGCTTAATCCTTCCAAATTGGTGGTTCTCAACATTTTGTTCTCAGGGCCCCTTTATATTCTTCAAAATTATTGAAAACTCAAAAGTATTTTTATTTATGTGGCGTGTATCTATCAATATTAATCATATTAGATATTAAAATGAGAAATTATTTTAAAATAACAATAATATAATAATAAAATACCTATTACATATACCCATTACATGCTAATATAAATAACATTTTTGAATGATAACTGTAGTTTTCAAAAAAGAAAAAGAAAAATGACTTTTTTTTTAAATGTTTCTGCAAACCTCTTTAATGGCTGACTTAATCAATGGCAGTTGGATTCTCATATATACCTCTGAATTTAGTCTGTGTGTTAAGCACAATGTTACATAGTTTCTGGAGAACTCCACTGTGTACTCCTGAGAGAATGAAAGTGAAAAAAGCAAATAGTGCCTTAGTATTATTTTGAAAATAGTTTTGGTCTCATAGACTCCCTAAAAGGGTTTTGGGAATACCGGGGAGGGGGTACTTTGAATGGATACTATTCTATGTTATTTAATGTTGTTGTTGTTAAGTGCCGTTGAGTCGTTTCCGACTCATAGCGACCCCATGCACAGCAGAACGAAACACTGCCCGATCCCGCGCCAGCCTCACAATCCCTGCTATACTTGATCACATCATCGCAGCCACCGTATCAATCCATCTCGTTGAAGGCCTCCCCCTCTTTCGTCGACCCTCCACCCTA
>NW_006921601.1:14617997-14625083 GCF_000298275.1 Orycteropus afer afer | reverse complement strand
CTTTGGCTCCCTGGGTTTTACCCCCTTTCTCCTGCTCTTCTGGCCTGCTACTGTGTGCTACGCCCGTGCTTACCTTGTTCCCGGAGACCCGGTCCCTCTCAGGAGGGTAACAAGGGACATGTTATTTAATACAAATCCATATATTATGAACTGTAATTGTACTTACTTTAACTTTAGGAACATTTGTCACTAATCAATGGAAGCATTCAGAAATGATTAGCAGTTTTATTCTGTTAGAATTAAGGAACAAAAATAGTTAATAAATATTACTTTTATTTATACTTTATTTTGATGCAAAAATAATTTTGGGAGTTTTACAGTGATACATATAATAAAACAACGTAAAAACTAAATAGAGAGGAGATAGCGACAGAGGAAAATTAAGAGTACCAAAATAAAGTAAAGCTGAGAATATGGTAAACCAAAAAGAAACCAAACTCACTGCCATCAAGTCGATTTTGACTTATAACAACCCCCATTGCATTTCCAAGCACGTAAATCTTTATAGAAGTAGATAGCCTCATCTTTCAAGAACAGGGTAAGTGAACAAAAATACTTGTCATAAACATTACATAATTGCCAGAATTGGGGCACAAATTTGATTGTGAGCTTCTTGTAGACAAGCAAAAGGAGCTGTGTTATAAGATCTGCAGTATTTCTACTATATAAATAAGAAGATTGCTCAGGAAAAAAATGGATTTTTCTCTTGAGGATCTGCATAAAAGCTTTAGATATTCTCAGAAATGTTCCCATGACAAATATACTGCAATAATTTTTCAGAACTGTGTCTTCTTTCTTCCTTTTTTTAATGTTTATTGTGATTTGGATGAAACTACAGAGCAAATTCATTTTCCATACAGCAGGTCATACATATTTACTCTCTGGAGTAAGTTCAGTTCTAGAACTGAAGGGCAGCTAGGGGTCATAGTCTCAGGCTCCATGAGATGGACAAACCTGGTCTTTTATTATTATTATTATTATTATTTTATTTTTATGGTTTTGAGGTTTGTTTCACATTGTTCTCCCACTCTTTCCAGAATCTTCTGCACTGATCTCTCTCTGAGTGATGGACAGTGGTAGTCAGGCACCATCTAATTCTTCCGGTCTCTTGGTCAGGACTGTTTCTTAATAGACCTTGTTGTTATTTACATTCAGATCCATTACCTATATTTCTTTGCCAGAGTTTGGGTAATATGACTGACATTGAGTCTTTCATACTTTATCCATTGCACATACTTTTTTTTCCAGTTGCATTCTATTTTTATTAAGTGCTTACTATGCACAAAGCAGTATTGGGCATGGGTAGTAGAAAGTTAACCAGGGTTCAAATCTAGGCTTTACCCACTTATTAGGTTAAGATCTCAGAGTCTCAGTTTGCTCATTTGTAGAAAACATCAGAATTAGAGAATTAAATGATGCAGGATTCAACTTGCTAGTAAAGTATCTTATATACTGTAAAAAAAAAAATAAATAAAAGCCTGGAGGTATCATTTTCTGACTTCCTCTAACTTCACAAGGGGGAGACAGAATCACCAGCAACAGCTCAAGGCTTATTCCTATGAGGCCAGGCATGCCACCACCCTCCAGCCATTTTACCAACGCTGACACAAACTATCTCCAACCCCATGCACTCACTACTTCACTGTGGGGTTCCATAATTCGTTGCAATGGCCACATAGACAGTACTCAAGATTATGGGATTTATTAGGGTTACAATTATTTATTATTATTATTTATTAGGTTACAATTCAGGTTCAGGAATGCTCTCAGTATACAGTTCTTCCATCACAACAGCTTCCCTTATGCCCTCAGGCATGCCTTTCGAGCCCTTGGCCTCTTGGCCTAGCCTTTGTCTTGCTTGGGCAAGTCTTACAAAGCTCTTTTAGTTCTGCTGATAGGTGCATCTAGGTGCACCCCACTCCACTAGCAAGCCTCCTGCCCAAAGGCACTCAGGTTTCTCAATCCGTGACCATCAAGCCTGCCACTCTGTCTCATGCCTCTTGGTTCCTCAGCCAGTCGTCTCAGCTGGTTGTCTCAGCCATCTCTCTACCAAGGAAATCCAGCTCAGGGATCCTGGGTCCAAGGATGCACTCCACTTCACCCCCAGCTGTTCTCTCTTGATGGCAGTGAGATCCCTCTTTCTGCCTCTAGAAAGGCTCATTTTAAGCCTAGCAAAATGACAAAACTAACCAATCCCCACATTAGAGTTCCACACAACTTATTTGCATGGTCACACCCAGTGATTTGGTAGGAGTCACAAAGACTGGTTAGAAAAGCCTTACCAAGTAATTCACTGTACCACTTATACACATTAGGCATTTAAGGAATTAAGGAATGCTGTAAAAAGCTCCAGGAATAACCTCTATCCCTTCTCTCCCCCAAATACACTGGATTAGAGTTATACATATGAGTATAGGCTTTAGAGTTAGACTGCCCCAGTTTTTCCATCTGAAAAATGGGAATAATAATAAGTTCTACCCACAGTTTTTGTGTATGGGTTTGTGGTGTGGTGTGTGTGAAGATTTAATAAAATTATCCACATAAGGGGTCTCATCCAGTGCCTGGCATATAGTATTTGGTAGAAAGGCAGGCTGAATCAGATCACTGCCATAACCAGTTTAGGCTTTTTCTTTTTAGATCATTGTAAGGCATTATAGGTGTTTGTAGTTGGGGCCCATTTAATCTGAATTATGGTTTGAAAAGAACATTGTGATAGTTTAAAGAATGAATGGGAGAGACCCTTAGAGGCAGTGTGGAAGAGTGAAGAAGAAGACTGTTTTGGGGTCTGACTGATCTGGACTTCAGAGTCTGTTTTATAATTTACTAGCTCTGTGACCTTGGGAGGGACACTTTTCTGGGAGCTGCAATGTCCTCCTCTGTTACTAGTAATACATATCTCCTATGGCTGTTGGAGGACTAATCAAGAAACCATAAGCCAAGTGTCTAGGACCATGCTTAAAAAAAAAAAAAATCTATTCCCTTCTTTCATTTTTGTAGAATTTCCAAGAGTATTTCTATACATGGAGCTCCAGGTGAAATCTGTTTGTTTACTTATTTTTCTTTCTCAAATGTTCCTACCCTTTCAGAGCTTAAAGCCTGCTCTGTTGTAGTAGAAAAAGGACTTTTCCAGTACAAAGACAACCAATGTGCCGAAGAAGCATATGTCACCAATTTAGTGTCAAATGAATTTACGCCATATCACCTCACATAAGGAGGTTCATAAAGTATTCCTGAAGAATTCTCACTCTCATATTCTCAGCCTCCAAATGAGATCAGTCCCACCTGGATGATCTTTAGGATCTACTCTGTACTAAACAATTCTTAAATATCTGAGTGGCATAAAATTCAAAACACGTGCAGGGAATGTTTCAGTTATTTTTAAAAATGCATATTAAGAAAAAAATATAGTTATATTTTCCAATTAAAACAAACATGAGATTTGAAATTATTTGATTGTAGGGAAGCTTTTAAAGATAAGCCTTAAACAATTTAAATGATAAATCGTATTTTTAAAAGCTGTAAAACTTGAACGTTTTAAGTTAGGTTCATTTTAAAACCAACCATAGGAAGACTGAAAAATTCTGTTTTCCTAAGTTTTCACAAAACTCCTTCAGACGAATATAAACAGCCTTCTAGCTCTAACAAACAATCTGTCTAGATTCTGAGTTTTTATTCTTTTCAGAGAAGCATAACCTATCACTTGAAAACACACTTACTTTACTATGTACATGCCTTTGGAAAACTGGATCCACCTGGATTTTGCTGAGCTAGGAGGAAGGTGCACTGTTTAAACCATAGGAACTTTCTCTAGACTTGGCTATACCATTTCACAGGTGTTGACTAGAGTATGACCTGAAGATTTTCCTCAGAAATATTAGCCCTGGAATTAGGGATCTAATATCAGCTCTGCCCTTATTTTTCTAGGGACCCTGCAAAATCTCTTCAATTTGTCATTAGTTTTCATTCTTACAGAATCATAATAGGTTGACAGCATTTTTTCTGTCCCAATAATGTTAGTTTTTTTTTTTCCCCTTCCGAGTATGCATTATATTCTTTTTTCATTTTTATAGAAGTATAGTAAAAACTAGTATATTCAGCATTCTCTGAACAGAAACTATTAGCTAGCACTTCTTGAATTAATCACAGCACAAGAATAATTGACTCCAAGCTAAAAGAGCACTTAGTGGTCATTTGGTTAAGCCCCTCATTTTATAGATGAGGAAACTGAAGTAGAAAGAAGGGAAGTGATTTGCCCAAATCCAACAATCAGGTATTAGTGAGACGGGGACTAAACTTCCATCATCCTGGCATTTAGTCCTATGTGCTTTTCGATTCTTTTGTAATGCTTATGTGCTCCTAAAAAGTTTATGGTGGTGACTCTGAAGCATCACAGAGTCTCAGAGTGTGAAATTCAGTCTCAGTGCTGCTTATATTGTGACATTATAATCCTTGTGAACAGTGATGCCAAGTGTGCTATATTAAAGCAACAAACAAAAACCACACCATTGAGTCAATACTGACTCATAGTGACCCTATCAGACAGAGTAAATCTGCCCCGTAGGGTTGCCAAGGCTGTAAATCTTTATGGAAGCAGATTGCTCCATGTTTCTCCCATGAAGTGGCTGGTGGGTTAGAATCACCGACCTTTTAGTTAGCAGCCCAATGCTTTAATCACAGCACTGTAAGAGCTCTTTGTATAGTATGTATTGTGGTATATATTGACCAACCATGGTTAAATGGAGAATTTCCTTTTCTGGGCATGCTTGGCACATAGTAGGCACTCAATGTAATATTAGATTTAAGTTGATACCAATAACAAAAGTTTCTGTACTTGCCTTGTATGTGAAATTTTAATTCTCTGTTGTTGTTGTTAGGTGCCATCTAGTCATCTCTGACTCATACAAGCCCTATGTACAGCAGAATGAAACACTGCCCAGTCCCGTGCCAGCCCCGCAATCCCTACTATATCCAAGCCCATCACTGCAGCCACAGTGTCAGTCTATCTTGTTGAGGGCCTTCCCCTTTTTCGTTGACCCTCCATTCTACCAAACATGACATCCTTCTCTAGAAAATGGTCCCTTCTGACAACATGACCAAAGTAGGAGAGATGAAGTCCAGCCATTCTCACTTCCAAGGAGCATTCCAGTTGCACTTCTTCCTGGACAGATTTGTTAGTTCCTTTAGCAGTCCACGGTACTTTCAGCATTCTTCACCAGCACCACAACTCAAAAGCATCAACTCTTCTTTGATCTTTCTTATTCATTGTCCAGTTCTCACATGCATACGAGGTGATTGAAAATACCACAGCTTTGATCAGGTGCATCTTAGTCTTCAAGGAGACATCTTTGCTCTTTAGCATTTGAAAGAGGTCTTTTGCAGCACATTTTCCCAATGCAATACGTCTTTTGATGTCTTGACTGCTGCTTCCATTGGCATTGATTGTAGAACCAAGCAATATGAAGTATTTGACAACTTAAGTCTTTTCACCATCTATTGTGATGCTGCTTATTGGTCCAGTTGTGAGAATTTTTGTTTTCCTTGTATTGAGGTGTAATCTATACTGCAGACTGCAGTCTTTAATTTCATTTATAAGTGGCTACAAGTCATCCTCACTTTCATCAAGCAAAGTTGTGGCATCTGTGTATCTCAGGTTGTTAATGAGCCTTCCTCCAATCCTGATGCCACGTTCTTATTCATATAGTCCAGCTCCTCAGATTATTTGTTCAGCATACAGACTGAATACATATGATAGAAGGATACAGCCCCGACATACTCCCTTCCTGATCTTAAACCGTGTAGTATCCCCTTGTTCTGTTTGAACGACAGCCTCCTGGTTTATGTACAGGTTCCTCATGAGTATAATTAAGTGTCCTGGAATTCACATTCTTCTCAATGTTATCCACAAGTTGTTGTCATCCACAGAATCAAATACCTTTGCATAGTCAATAAAACACAAGTAAACATCTTTCTGATATTCTTTGCTTTGAGCTAGAATCCATCTGACATTAGCTATGATATCCCTCACAATATGTCCCTTCTGAATCCAGCTTTTGCATTTCTGGAAGTCCTCTGTCTATATACTGCTGCACCTGTTTTTGAATTTTCTTCCGTAAGATTTTACTTGTGTGTGATATTAATGATATTGTTGAATAATTTGCACATTCTGTGGGATCACCTTTCTTTGGAATGAGTACAACTATAGATCTCTTCCAGTCAGTTGGCCAGGTAGCTGTTCTCCAAATCTCTTGGCATAGATGAGTTAGCGCCTCCAGTGCAGCATTCATTTGTTGAAACATCTCAATGGGTATTCCGTCAATTCCCGGAGCCTTGTTCTTTGCCAATTCCTGCAGTGCAGCTTTGACATCTTCCTTCAATACCATTGGTTCTTGATCATATGCCACCTCATGAAATGGATGATCATCTATCAATTCTTTTTGATATAGTGACTGTGTATTCCATTCACCTTCTTTTGATGTTTCATGCATCATTCAACATATTGCCTGTGGAATCTTTCAATATTGCAATTCAAGGCTTAAACTTTTTCCTCAGTTCTTTCAGCTTGAGAAATACTGAGCATGTTCTTCCCTTCTGGTTTTCCAACTCAGGTCTTTGCACATTTCATTATAATAATTGACTTTGTCTTCTCAAGCTGCTCTTTGAAATCTTCTATTCAGCTCCTTTATCTTGTCATTTCTTCATTTGCTTTAGCTACATCCATTCAAGGGCAAGTTTCAAAGTCTCTTCTGACATCTATTTTGCTCTTTTCTTCCTTTGCTGTCTTTTTAATGACCTTTTGCTTTCTTCATGGATGATGTTCTTGATGTCATCCCACAATTCCTCTGGTTTTCAGTCCTTGTTTAATGCATCAAATCTATTCTTCAGATGGTCCCTAAATTCAGGAGAGATATTATCAAGGTCATATGTTGGCTCTCGTGGACTTATTTTATTTTTATTTATTTATTATTTTATTTTATTTTGATTTGGGTGAAGATTTACAGAACAAATTCACTTTCCATACAGCAGTTCACATATACATTGTCGCATGTCATTGACCACAGTTTACCACAATGCAACAGCTCCCCTCCC
>NW_006921601.1:14594993-14596567 GCF_000298275.1 Orycteropus afer afer | reverse complement strand
GCTTCCTGGGTTTTACCCCTTTCTCCTGCTCTTCCGGCCTGCTACTCTGTGCTACGCCCGTGCTTACCTTGCTCCCAGAGACTCGGTCCCTCTCGGGAGGGTAACAAGGGAAAGTGCTCAGTGCAGATCAGTGAGTAAGCACAAGCCCGCCTTGTTTCAGTACCATATAGGATCCTTGTTGTTGTTGTTGTTATTTGCTGTCGAGTCGGATCCTTAGTAATGTTTATTATCAACTTTAATCATAGAATAATATATGATAAATGTAGTCGTAAATTGCTTACATGTGATATTTCTTATACAAATACTAATAAAATTGTTCTGTAAAATCTTTCTACATTGAATTACAACATTATTAGTAACTGAGTAGAAGCCTTTTTTATTTTTCTCCTTCTTTTTCCTTAATTACTACTTCATTCTCAAAAAGGTTATTGATGTAGGTTCACAAAACTAATTACCACAGTATTGTAGCTAAAACACCAGAAAATCTGACAAAATCAGTGACTATAAAAACAGCAGCAACAATGAAAACAATAGTGGGTGCTTATGGCACGTACAGACAAATCCACATTATTTGCAGCGTCATTGGAATTGAGTAATAGTGACAGCTGTGACTGGAGCACGTTAGAAGGTTAAAAAATAGATTAGCATAGAGTTTTAACTTTGTAAGTATATTGATGCATGAAAACTGAGGTTACAAAAAATGTTTTTGCTGTTATAAATGTTTTGTTGTTAGGATTTGTCAAGTTGGTTCCCACTCATAGCAACCCTATGTACAACAGAACAGCAATAAAAAAACCCAGTCCTGTGCCATCTTTATGATCATTGCTATGTTTAAGCCCATTGATGCAACCCTATATCCATCCATTTTGTTGAGTCTTTTCCTCTTTTATGCTGACCCACTACTTTACCAAGCATCATGTCCTTCTCCAGGGACTAGTCCTTCCTAGTAACATGTCCACAGTACATGACATGAAGTCTTACCATCCTTGCTTCTAAGGAGTATTTTGGTGATACTTTTTCCAGGGCAGATTTTTTTTTGTTGCTGTTGTTCTTCAGGCAGTGCATGGTGTATTCAAAATTATTCACCAACACTATAATTCAAATGCATCCATTCTTTGATCATCCTTATTCATTCATTGTTCAGCTTTCACATACATATAAAGCAACTGAAAAATACTATGACTTAGATCAGTTGTCCCTTAGTCCTTAAGATCATCTTTGCTTTTTTAACACTTTAAAGAGGTTTTTTTTTTTTTTTTTTGGACAAACAGGAGTTTATTCTCTTACAGTTCAGGAGGCTAGAAGTCTGAGTTTCAAATGCCAGACTCTAGGGGCTGGGTGAAAGCCCCTCAACCTTGGGCTTCAGCTCTCTCTCTCCCTCTTTTTTTTTTTCCTTAATTGTGATTTGGGTGAAAGTTCACAGAGCAAATTCACTTTCCATACAGCAGTTCACATACACTTTGTCTCATGACATTGACCACAATTCACAATGCAACAGCTCCCCTCCCACTTCCTCCTGATAGTTACCTCTTCCCTGTGTCTATCCCTCCATGCACTCCTGCCCCCTGAGCTGT
>NW_006921601.1:14586249-14594868 GCF_000298275.1 Orycteropus afer afer | reverse complement strand
GGTTGGAAGCCACAGGTGTGGGTTCAATTCCAGACCTGAAGGGCAGCTAGGGGCCATAGTCTCAGTGGTTCCACCAGGCTCTATTGGACCAGCAAACTTGGTCCCCTTAAAGAGTCTTTTGCAACAGATTTGCCCAATGCAGTATGTTGCTTGATTTTTTGACTGCTGCTTTCATGGGTATTGATTGTTGATCTAAGTGAAATAAAATATTTTACAATTTCAATATTTTTTCTGTTTATTATAATGTTGCTACTTGGTCCAGTTGTGAGGATTTTTGTTTTCTTTATGTTGAAGTGTAATCCATGCTAAACACTGTGGTCTTTGGTCTTCATCAGTAAGTACTTCAAGTCACCTTTACGTTAAGCAAGCAAGGTTGTGTCATCTGCATGTCATAGGTTGTTAATGAGTCTTCCTCCAGTCCTGATCCTTCATCCTTCATATAGTCCAGCTTCTCAGATTGCTTGCTCAGTGTACCGATTGAATAAGTATGGTGAAAGAATACAACCCTGACCCACACCTTTCCTGATTTTAAACAACACAGTATCCCCTTTGTTCTGTTTGAATGACTGTCTCTTGGTCAATATACAGATTCTACATGAGCACAATGAATTATTCTGGAATTTCCATTCTTTGTAACATTATCCATAATTTTTTATGATCCACATAGTTGAATGCTTTGCATACTCAGTAAAACACAGGTAAACATCTTTCTGGTATTTTCTACTTTCAGCCAAAGATCCATCTCACATCAGTAATGATATCTTTCCTTCCAGGTCCTCTTCTGAATTCAGTTTGAAATTCTGGAGTTCCCTGTTGATGTTCTACTGCAACAATTTTTAAATTACCTTCAGCAAAGTTTTGCTTGCGTGTGATATTAATAATATTGTTTGATAATGTCTATATTCTGGTGGATCACCTTTCTATGGAATGGGCTCAAATACGGATCTCTTCTAATTGGTTGGCCAGGTAGCTGTCTTCCTCATTTCTTAGTGAGTGTTTCCAGTGTTACATCCATTTGTAGAAACATCTCAATTAGTATTCCTTCAATTCCTGGCCTTGTTTTTCACCAATGCCTTCAGTGCAGCTTGGACTTCTTCCTTTAATACAGTGAGTTATTGATTATGTGCTACCTCTTGAAATGTTTGAACATCAACCAATTATTTTTGGTACAGTGACTCTGTGTATTCCTTTCATCTTTTTTGGTGCTTCCTGCATCATTCAATATTTTACCCAGAGAATTTTTTCTTCAGTTCTTTCAACTTGTGAAATGCTGAGCATCTTCTTTGTTTTTTGTTTTTCTAATTCCAGCTCTTTTTGTATTTTATTATAATACTTTATTTTGTCTTCTCAAGTTGCCCTTTGAAACCTGTTCACCTCTTTTAACTCATTTCTTCCATTCTGTGTTTAAGAGCAATGTACAGAATCTCTTTTGTCATACATTTTGGTCTTTTCTTTCTTTCCTTATCTTTTAATGATCTGCTTTCTTCAATTATGATGCCCTTGATATCATCCCACAACTTGTCTGGTCTTTGGTCATTACTGTTCAATGTGTCAAATCTGTTCTTGAGGTAGTCTCTAAATCCAGGTGGGATATACTGATGGTTTCAACCCACCAGCCACTGCATGGAAGAAAAATGTGGTAGTCTGCTTCTGTAAAGATTTATAGCCTTGGCAACACAATGGAGGTCTGTATGAGTTAGAATTGACTCAATGGCAATGAATTTTATTTTTTGGATATTCAGATGGTACTTTGGATCTTGTGGACTTTTTCTAATTTTCTTCAGCTTCAACTTAAGCTTGCATATGAGCAATTGATCATCTATTCTACAGTTAGACCCTGGCCTTGTTCTGAATGATGAAATTGAGCTTCTCCATCATCTCTTTCCTCAGATGTAGTCCATCAGATTCCCCTATATTCCATCTGGCAAGGCCCATGTGTATAACAAACCAAAAAACACATTCATTGCTATGGAGTTGATTCCAACTCATACGACCTCCTTTGGGTTCTGAGGCTATAAATCTTTACAGTAGATCACCCCATATTCTTTCCATGGAGCGGCTGGTGGATTTGAACCACTGACATTCTGGTTAGCAGCCAAATGCCTTATCCACTATGCCACCAGAGCTCCTTAATTGACTCAATAACAGTGAGTTTAGTTTTTTGGATATGCAAGGTGGTACTTTGGCTCTCATGGACTTGTTTTAATTTTCTTTGGCTTCACCTTAAACTTGGATGTGAGCAATTGATAGTCGGATCTGTGGTTAGACCCTGGCCTTGTTCTGACTGATAAGATTGAGCTTAATTTATGTTGTTGAAAGAAGATATTTCCAATGAATAGGTTGCCAGTATTCTAAAATTTTATCATGCCATCTCTGGCATTGTTTCTGTCATAGAAAACATATCTACCCACTGCTGATCCTTCTTTGTTTCTACCTTCCACAATCCAATCACCAGTGATTATCTTTTTTTTTTTTTTAATTGTGATTTGGGTGCAAATTTAAAAAGCAGATATATTTTACACTCATATACATTTTGTTTCATTGCACCAATGACAATTCCCACAATGGGACAGTTTTCCCACCTCCTCTCTGTGATTACCCTCACCTGTGTCCTTATTACCTATGCATTCCTGTCTGTCTATGTAAATGCCCCCCTTTTCAATCTCTCATAGTTGACTGTTCTAAGGGGGTACATCACCTTGAGGTAGGTATTCAGCTTGAGAAGCTTTCTATTATTTGGCTGAGAGCTGACCCACAGGAGTGAGTCCAATTCCAGGCCCAAAGTGTAACCTGGAGCCATAGTCTCAACGGTTTTACCAGTCTCTGTCTGACTAGTAAGGAGCTCTGGTGGCATAGTGCCTAAGGCATTTGACTGCTAACCAGAAGGTTGATGGTTCAAACCCACCAGCCACTCCATGCAACTAAGATAGGATGTTTAAGTTACATAAAGATTTGTCTCCTTGGAAACCCAGTGGGGGTCTCTGTGAGTCGGAACCGACTGTATGGCAATGAGTTTGGTTTTGGTTATCTAACCAATAATTCTGGTCATTTTTATGTTTTTGAATTTTTTTCCACATTTTTCCTCCTACTCTGTCCAGGATCTCCAATTTAGATCCCTTTCTTAGTGGTTGGGATTGGTAACCAGGCAACATCTAGTTCTTCTGTCCTTAGGATTGTGTAGGATGAAGTTCCTATGGCCCATTAGTCCCTTGGACTAATCATTTCCATTTGTGTTTGATTTTCTTCACTCTTCTTTGCTCTGTATGAGGAGAGAATGATAATTGCATCTTAGATCGCTGCTTCTAAGCTTTTAAGGCCCCAGTTACTACTCACCAAAGGAGGATGTAGAAAAATGTTTTGTGTACTATGTTGTGCCAATTAACCTTGATGTCCCCTGATGGTCCTGTGCCTGCCAGCCTGGTGACTCAGTCACTCAAGGTGTTTGGTTGTGGCTAAGACCCTAACCAAACCTTGTCCCCTATTAGTTCTATCATGTATATGAATGTTTTTATGTTGTTGTTGTTGTTGTTAGGTACTGTTGAGTCATTTCCGACTCATAGCAACCCTATGTACAACAGAATGAACACTGCCCAGTCCTGTGTCAGCCTCATGATTCTTGCTATACCTGAGCCCATCGTTGCAGCCACTATATCAATCCATCTTGTTGAGGGCCTTCCCCTTTTTTGTTGACCTTCCACTTTATCAAGCATGATATCCCTCTCCAAGGAATGGTCCCTTCTGACAACATGACCAAAGTATGTGAGACAAAATCTGGCCATTCTCGCTTCCAAGGAGCATTCTGGCTGCACTTCTTCCAGGACAGATTTGTTAGTTTTTTTTAGCAGTCTGTGATACTGTCAGCACTCTTTGCCAACACCACAACTCAAAAGCATCAACTCTCCTTTGGTCTTCCTTATTCATTGTCCAGCTCCCACAGGCATATGAGGTGATTGAAAATATCATGGCTTGTGTCAGGTGCACCTTAGTCTTCAAGGAGATATCTTTGCTCTTCAGCACTTGAAAGAAGTCTTTTGCAGCAGATTTGCCCAATGCAATACGTCCTCTGCTATCTTGACTACTGCTTCTATTAGTGTTGATTGCAGAACCAAGTAATATGAAATCCTTGACAAGTTCAATCTTTTCTCCATTTATCATGATGCTACTTATTGGCCCAACTGTGAGGATTTTTGTTTTCTTTATATTGAGATGTAATCCATACTGCAGACTGTAGTCTTCAATCTTCACCAATAAGTGCTTTAAGTCACCCACACTCTCAGCAAGCAAAGTTGTGTCCTCTGCATATCACAGGTTGTTAATGAGTCTTCTTCCAATCCTGATCCCACGTTCTTCTTCATATAGTCCAGCTTCTCAGATTATTTGCTCAGCAGATTGAATAAGTATGGTGAAAAGACACAACCCTGACACATTCCTTTCCTGATTTTAGACCATGCAGTATTCCCTTGATCTGTTTGAATGACAGCCTCCTGGTCTATGTATGGGTTCCTCATGAGCATAATTAAGTGCTCTGAAATTCCCATTCTTCTCAGTGTTATCCATAATTTGGTATGATCCACATAATCAAATGCTTTTGCATAGTCAATAAAACAAAAGTAAACATCTTTCTGGTATTCTTTGCTTTCAGTTAAGATCCATCTGATATCAGCAATTATAGCCCTCGTTCCATATCTTCTTCTGAATCCAGCATTTCTGGAAATGCTTTGTCAGTATACTGCTGCAACTGTTTTTGAATTATCTTCAGTAATCTTACTGAAGATTTTACTTATGTGTGATATTAATGATATTGTTCGACAATTTCCACATTCTGTGGGATCACCTTTCTTTGGAATGGGCACAAATATGGATCTGTTCCAATAACTTGGCCAGGTAGCTGTCTCCCAAATCTCTTCGCATAGCCAAGTGAGTGCCTCCAGCAGGACATCTGTTTGTTGAAATATATCAGTGGATATTCTGTCAATTCCTGGAGCCTTGTTTTTTGCCAATTCTTTCAGTGCAGCTTTGACTTCTTCCATCAGTACCATTGGTTCTTGATCATATGCCACCTCCTGAAATGGATAAATATTGACCAATTCTTTTTGTTACAGTGAATCTGTGTATTCTTTCCATCTTCTTTTGATGTTTCTTGAATCATTCAATATTTTGCCCATAGAATCTGTCAGTATTGCAACTCGAGGCTTAAATTTTTTCTCCAGTTCTTTCAGCTTGAGAGATACTGATTGTGTTCTTCCCTTTTGGTTTTCTAACTCCAGGTCTTTGTACATTGCATTATAATAATTGACTTTGTCTTCTCGAGCTGCTCTTTGAAATCTCTGTTCAGCTATTTTATCTTGTCATTTCTTCCATTTGCTTTAGCTATTCTCCATTCAAGGGCAAGTTTCAGAGTTTCTTCTGACATCCATTTGGTTTTTTTTTCCTTTACTATCTGTTTAATGACATTTTGCTTTTTTCATAGATGATGTTCTTGACATCATCCCACAATTCCTCTGGTTTTCAGTCACTGGTGTTCAATGCATCAAATCTATTCTTTAAATGGTCTCTAAATTCAGGAGGGATATAATCAAGGTCATATTTTGGCTCTCATGGACTTGTTTTTATTGTCTTCAACTTCAGCTTGAACTTTCATATGAGCTGTTGATGGTCTTTTCCACAATCATCTCCTGGCCTTGTTTTGGCTGAAGATATTATACTTCTCTATCTCCTCGTGGCACAGATGTAGTCAGTCTGATTCTTGTGTACTCCATCTGGCAAAGTCCATGTGTATAGCCACCACTTGTACTGTTGAAAAAAGGTATTTGCAATGAATAAGTTATAGGTCTTGCAAAATTCCATCATGCAATCTCCACTATCATTTCTATCACCAAGGCCATATTTTCCAACTACTGATGATTCTTCTCTGTTTCCAACTTTTGTATTCCAATACCAGTGATAAGCAACACATCTTGATTGCATGTTAGGTCAGTTTCAGACTGCAGAAGTTGGTAAAAATCTTCAATTTCCTCATCTTTGGCTTTGGTGGTTGGTGCTTAAATTTTAATAATAGTAGTATTAACTGATTTTCCTTGTAGGCATATGCATATTATCCTATCACTGAAAACATCATACTTCAGGATAGATCTTGAAACATTCTTTATGATGATGAATGCCACACCATTCCTTTTTAATTTGTCATTCCCACCATAGTAGATCATATTGTCTGATTCAAAATGGCCAAAACCAGACCATTTCAGCTCACTAGTGCCTGTTCCATTTCATTTTTGACAACTTCCAATTTTCCTAGATTCATACTTCGTACATTCCATGTTCCGAATATTATGGATGTTTGCAGCTGTTTCTTCTCATTTTGAGTCATGCCTCATCAGCAAATGGAGGTCCCGAAAGCTTTATTCTACCCACATCGTTAAGGCAGCTCTACTCTGAGGAGGCACTCTCTCCAGTTGTATCTTGGGTGCCCTCCAACCAGAGAGACTTGTCTTCCTGCACTATAACAGGCAACGTTTTAGGGCTATTCATAAAATTTTCCAGTAATATATCAGATAGGGTTTCACTGGTATTCATGAGGTTTTCACTGGCCAAGTCTTTGAAAAGTGGATGGCCTCTTCCTTCTTCTGAATCTGTCTTATTCTGGAAGCTTCTCTGAAACCTGTCCATCATGGGTAACCCTACTGACATTTGAAACACTGGTGGCATAACCTCCAGCCTCACAGCAACATGCAAGTCACCACAGTAGGACAAACTGACAGATAAGTTCTTTTCCCTTAGCTGTTCCAAACCTTGAACTGGCAGCAGTTTGGAATAGCTAAGTGAGACCAGGGAGTGAGCCGGCAACGGTTTTGAACAATTAAGGGAGACTAGGAAGTGAGCTGGTGGTATTCTGGAACATTTAAGGGAGACCAGGAAGCGGGCCGGCGGCGGTTTGGAACAGCTAAGGGATATTTTTACGGCACATACAAATATTGTCAGCCAATCTATCTATGGTTATGAGTCTATTACTGTTCATCTACCCACACCTGATCTTCTTTCCTGCCTGCCTATGTATTTACCCATAGACTAGTGTTTGTTGTTACCGGTAATACGGTACTGTATATGTAATAGCATTTGCCTCTGTTGTCTATACTTTTTATGCACCTCTCTCTGTCCTCGTTTTTCCTATTGTTACTGTGCTGGTTACACACTTTTGCTATATTGCCTTTCCCTTCACCCAAATAAACACATGTATCTTACCTAGTCAGCAATTTTTGTTCCTTCCCCCTCCCTCCCTAATAGCCAGCAAAGTAAATATCCTTCCCTGCGTCAACCTGATATTGACTGTGTATGATAATGGCCTCATACAATATTTGTCCTTCTGTAATTAACATTTTATTCAGCATAATATCTTCCAGGGAGCTCTGGTAGCGTAGTGCCTAAAGCACTTGACTGCTAACCAGAAGGCTGGCGGTTCAAACCCACCAGTCACTCCTCGGAAGGAAGATGGGGCAATCTACTTCCACAGTGATACTGCCTCAGAAACCCAAGGAGGGGTTGCTATGAGTCAGGTCTGACTATAAGGCACACAACAACAACAACAAAATATCTTCCAAGTTCATCCACATTATGAGATGCCAGTCACCAGTAATTATCAATGCATCTTGATTCCATGATTGATCAGTTTCAGAAGTTGGTAAAAATCTTCAATTTCTTCATCTTTGACCTTAATTGGTGCATCAATTTGAATAAAAGTCATATTAAGTGGCCTTTCTTGTACACATTTGTCTATTATCCTATTACTGACAGCTTTGTACCTCAGGATAGATCTTGAAACGTTCTTTTTTACAGTTAATACAATGGTATTCCTCTTCAGCTTGTCATTTCTGGTCAATACCAGTCCATTGCAGCTCACTAATGCCTAGGATATCAGTTTTTATGCATTCCATTTCATTTTTGATGCCTTAATTTTCCTGGGTTCATACTTTGTATGTTCCATGTTCCAATTATTCATGGATATTTGCAGATGTTCCTTCGCATTTTGAGTCATGCCATATCAACAAATGAAGGTCTCAAAAACTTTATTCATTCACATGTTTAAAGTCTGCTCTAAGGAGGCAGCTCTTCTCCAGTCATATTTTGATTGCCTTCCAATCTGATGGGTTCATCTTCTGGCTGTATCAGACAGTGTTCTGCTGCTATTCATAAAGTTTGCACTTGCCAGTATTTTTAGAAGTAGATCATTACGTCCTTCTTCCTAGTCTGTCTTAGTCTGGAAGCTCTGTTGAAACCTGTCTACCATGAGTGGCTGGTTGGTATTTGAAATACTAGCAGCATAGCTTCCAACATCACAGCAACATACAACCTACTACAGTATGACAAACTGGTGGTGTAACTGACTGCAGGGATGTTTTTGTAAAAAAATGATAAATTTCTGCTGAAAAATTGCACAAAAATTTTATAGGCAATCATTTTGGTGCCATCCTGTGTGGTCCACACTCCCATCCTCCCTTAATGATACCACTGAGACTGTATTTAAAATCTAGAGACCTGCCTAACCTTAACTTGTTAGCGGTATGACTCGATCTTGGGGAAGTCTCTAATCTTACTGAGCCTTAGTAAATTCTGTCAGATTAGGAT
>NW_006921601.1:14581745-14585449 GCF_000298275.1 Orycteropus afer afer | reverse complement strand
ACCAAGTAATGACCATAACCTTGCCCCTTGTCAGCAATACTATACACCTGGGAATTCTGATCATTCACATGAACTTATAGGGCCATGTAAAAGAACTTTAAAAATTATAATATGCTAGTGATCACCAAGGCTGAGCATAGGTCATATTTAATGTGAAGAATAGGAGAACTGAGTCAGTGATTTCTGTTTTATAAGAGAAGGCTTGTGTTGCACGCCTCCCGCCTTCTGTTTCATTGGAACAGGTTAGACTGATAAAGCTGTCTTGGGCTGATAACATAAATAAGTAGCATGACATCATACTTTTATATATAAATAAAACAACTTATCTTTGTTATTGTTATTTATCATCTTGGCGATGATTGGAAGGAGAGAATGTAGAAAGATGTCTATTTCAAGTAAATCACATCATTGTACCAAAGATCTCTAGAGTTTATAGGAAGCATTTATTTTTTTCTGACAGAATTAGCTGAGGATTAAGAATTAGTTAAATGTAGATGGATTCACTGATCAGCAAAATACAGTGAGATCAAAACACTGTCTGAGTTAATGAATTACACATGGCTTCTTCCAAACTCTTTTTGCAGAATAATTTCTGCAAATTTGTATAGTTTTCTTTTTTGAAAAAGTAACTTAATGAGATAAAAAATTATCTATGGGTGATGTTTGAGGGAATATTAAATATTGATTTATCTTCAAGTAGGAACCATAGTAAAGAATGAAGTTTGCATTCAAATCAGTTAATCCAGCAGGCAAAGTATGTGACTATTTAGAACAATGACCAAATGAATCTTAAAACAACTGAAAGTGCAAGGTTGAGCACTGCAAATATACTAGCTGGCCTGTAAGGAAAGACTAATATTTCAAACTCAGCAGTTTCTAAATAGATCATATTGTTTATATTAAGACTTATTTATTTGGCCTCAGCAATATAATCCAGTCCTTCATGTCATTTTACCCGTAAGAGAATACCATCCACAACTGATAACTTTTTATAAATGACAGATTTTGATATGCTAATCTTGATGCAGGCAAGAAGGTTAGCCAGCCCTATAAACATTTTTGTTGTCATTGTTACTCTTTTGGTCATCACCGCAGTTACAGATAACTGACATTTTTTATTATAATATAAATTTGAAAATGAGTCTTATTTTATCAGTAGAAAGGAGAGATTTCTTTCTTTTTTTTTTTTTTGTTTTTTTATTTTTGCTTTCTTAAAAGTTATATTCTTAAAGCTTTCATAACTTGTATAATTGTTATACTCATGATCTTTTCTTTAGTCATTAATTGATCTTAAAGTGCCACTAAAAATTCTACAGAGAGTTAAAAACCGCTAAATATAATGTTAACATGGGAGTTATTTGTAGTACAAATAGCTGTTTTCTTCCTTGTGATTGGGCAAGTCCATTTTAGTTAACTCTCATTAGATAACCTTTGAGATTAAGTGAGCGATCTCTCGGCCTCATATCCTGCTCTGGGTAATTTTCCAATTTTTTTCCTTGTTTAGGCAGGGGATGGAGAGAGAGTAGGAGAGCTGCTCTCCCAGCCTTAGGAATGAACATGTGGTTGTTTATCAGTGGTCCATTCTGAGGACCCTAAAGGTGTCACTTTTACTTCATTTAGAAATTTTCAACTGTGGTCTAAGTACTATCCCTCATTCTTTAGAAAAGATCGTTTAATTACATTGAAGCACATGCTTTTAGTCCAGGGATTCAGAGTCTACATTTATAAAAAGTTTACTTTTTTATAATTTATAGGTAAAATAATTTAATTTATAGGTAAATCATAATTTCTGTTCCAGTGCTGCTGTTATCTTGATACTTAAATTGTTGAGACCAGAAGCTGAAGACTGATTTCTGAGTTTTTGAAAAATAAAGTTGATGCTGCTCTGATGCTCTACGTTGTGTCCTGTGATGCACGCTGCATTTCAGTGCCTCATTTCTGAATGTGGAAATGACATAGCCTTCTTCTTTTTTTTTTTTTCTAATACAGTAACAACAAATAAAAATAAATAAGAAGCTGTACCCAAGATATACTTTAAATGAAAAGTATTTAAAGTTTGTGCTAACTGAAGTCAGCTATGAAGAGCAGCCTTTTTTTTTTTTTTTTTTTTTGCTGGTTTCTGTACATAGAGGAAGGGCTACTAAGTACTTGCACCCATCCTCTCTGTTCACCGGGCTCTCTGATGACAAATGACCGGTATGTGAAAAGCACATACCTCATTTACATCACACGCATAATGTACTCTCTCTCTGGGATATTAGCTTCTTGGGGCTGGCTGTGTCACCTAACACACACAGTGATCAGCACATTTTTTGAGTCTGCAGTAATCAGAGGAATGTATCAGTGACATGGGAACAAGAGGAAATAACATGGCATAATGATGCACCCGTCCTTGTTCTGTTGTCATCTATCCTAACCAGTTTGGTTTGCTTGGAGCCTAACAAAAGGGTCATGAATTTAATAGAGTAAAACTTGGAACTGGGTGCAGGACTAATGCGTCTACTCCTGAGTTCTCCATTCAGAAAAAAGAAAAGTGGGGTTGGGTGGGAATACTGACAACATAGGAAATGAAATGCCCTGAAAGCTTTGTGGGTCTATGCATATGCTTATACAGTCTTCAAACAAGATGTACAGTCTTTTACAAATACACCTAGCCTCATTTAATCTCCAGTAACTATTCGGATTTTAAAAAAAGTCAGATATAAGAAATAAACTATATCTTCAAAAATATGCAATACACAAATTTCAAATAAGTATTGTCTGCTACATTAATTACCGTGCTGTTTACAAATTTATTCTTAGCATACTAACCTCTTCATGGTTTTACACATTTATAGAAATATAATAATTTCATAGTAGTTCTTGCCCATATTGTTTACGATTTTAGCAAGAGTTCATTCCTGTAAGTATTTTATAAAACAGTTTGCCTGTTCTTGCTCTATAACCATTTGCAATATTCCCAAATAACTCTTACACATGAGTTCAATAAATAATTGGAAGCCCAGATGTTTGAAGCGGATATAGCAGATACACTGTAGCTATATTTTAAATGCAGCTCCTTTCCCTTTGTCCTCTCATCAGCTTCACAGCATTGCACTCTGCCATTTTCAGTTCTCTTCTAATTAAACCTGGATGCACGTTTGGCATGTGCATGTTCCCACACATGCCCCTCACACACATGCAGCATGTGGAGGCATCCTGTGTTATTGTTGCTGACTTGAGACATTCCAGCAAGGAATTTCACTTCTTCATACTGAACTGTAACATTCTTTGTCCCTTCAGTTCACCTCCTGATAAGGAAATCTCTCGTATTGAGACATGATTTACCACTTCATTAGCAAATAGCTGGAAATTCCATGTAAGCTCCCTTCTTACACTGAGACTTACTCATTTCTGTTTTCCTCTGTAGCACCACAAAGTAGCCTCTTAGTCAGTGTTTGGTAAATACAGTAAAAAATAAGAACCTTCTTGAATTTGGTTTTAAAATATTACTGCCAAATTTTTAGATAGTGTACTGAAAGAAACATGGGAGAAAAATTCCAGTTTTACTTACAACAGCGTTAGCTTATAAATTTAAATTATTGTTGAAACATACACCTTCCTATTGGGCAATCCTACTTCCGTAGTGATACTGCCTCGGAAACCCAAGGAGGGGTCGCTATGAGTCGGGGCCAACTCGACGGCAAAATAACAACAACATATAG
>NW_006921601.1:14574806-14581645 GCF_000298275.1 Orycteropus afer afer | reverse complement strand
TAACCAGAAGACTTCTAGTTCGTTTAGGGTCCTTGTGAGAGTCTCTGGGTGGCACAAGTGTGCAGTGTTTAATCTTACAGCTAAAAATGACTCTAACTTACATGACTTGGTTTCTCCCTCTTGGAATTAATTATGCTAATTCCTGAAAAATGCTGTGACATTATCTGAGAAAAGCTTTTTTTAAAAATAAGATAGAAGGGTAATATGGCTACATTTGGGAATTTTTAATTTGTATCTTATTTAGTCTGGTGTGCAATGTGACACCAGTTAATTGTACGTTATTTTGTCGTAACTACATGTTAACTCTGTTGGAAGTAATGGTAATTATACTGTAATTGATATCAGTTCTCCCACATCTTTGGAGAACCATACAATTAACACATATCACCACAGTCGGACACTATCTTTTGTCCTTTGCAATGTTGCCATATTGGAGTACTATTTTTGAATAGAGTTCCTAAATATTTTCTTCTTTTAAGCTAGTTTAAATTTTTTTATTTTAATTTTTTTTTTTTAATTTTCATGAAAAGAAAGCATGGTTTCTAAATGTTAATTTTACTTAATCTTAAGGAAAGCTGCTTTCACAAGCAGTGGAATTTAGACTTGGCTTGTCTTTACTGTGAGTTATTATTATTTATTTATTTATTTTCATTTGAAAAGTCACTGATGATCTTATTATTACTTCCTGTTTCCTGGGAGAAAGATAGCAGTAGAATATACAAAATTTTGAAATCAAGGAGTCAATCAGTTTTTTCTGCAGTTAGGCTGATCAGTTTTGCATTTATGTTACTTTGCTTTTAGATGAAAAGGAACGTCTGTGCTGGAACCACACTGAATTCTGAACTAGGGACACAAAGGCCTATTTAAGCCAAATTCGAAGTTAAGCATTTTCCCTCTGATTTCCCCTGCCTCTTTCCTTAGCCTTCCTCTGCCTTTACATTCCTTTCCTTCTACGTTTGTGTACAGCAAGGATGGGAAGTAGCAAACAAATGCTTTTTGACTAAGAGTGACTGTGGAGTAGACTTGTTTGACAAATGGATTATTTTTGACCACTTTCCTTGAGAAGAAGAAGAATTTTTGATGACACGACAAAGTGATTTGCTCATATGTGCTGCCGTATAGGTCTCCGAGATCAAAAAAGTCTAGTATCGTAGAATCTTAGTATTTCAGAGCTAGAAGAAGCCTTAAAGATAAGTTAATTCAATACCTTCATTTTACAGATGAAATAACCAGGGACAAGCATAGTTTGTAAAGCACACATGTGATGCAAAGTAGTGTAGCGGAAGGCGCACGAGACCGAGAGGCTGGACGCCGAGAAATACATTCTGGATCTGTTATCAGCTGGCTGTGCAATCTTGAGAAAATATTCTAACCTCCTTGGCTTCTTCTCTCTAAATGAAGAAGCTTATATTTTCTTCCAAAATTAAAGCTTTTCTTATCACCGATTTTCCTTTTTAAGATATGTAAGTTATTTTTGTAGCACACTTATTTAAGTTATAGGAAAGTCTCTTAGGAGATTTGATATATTTCTATATCTCACAAATTAAAACAAATTCACAGTAGCAATACCTATGTTTCTGTACATTTGTATTTACTTTATGTTCCTGAGAAAAACAATCTTCAAGTTTATCAATTTGTCAACTAAAATTGAGATAAAAAGTATATTTCTTGAAGGAAATGTTTGTTCTTGGTATATATAGCTTTGATTTCTTCAACTTGAATAAACTGCACCTGTGTTTCCAAAAACAATATTAAAAATACACACTGTAAAGTAAATAGGTATCTGAAATCAAATCCCTAGATTTTGAAGAAATAGAATTTCCAATCTACCTTTTGGAAAAAGGCATTTGCTCAGCTGTTTGTTAATGTTATTGTGCCTCTTTCTTCGTGTGGTGTTAGAGCAATAAAATCTCATTGGTGGCTTAAATGGAGATAGAGTTGTATAGGGTTTGAATTATGTGTTTAATTTTTGTGGGAGTTTGTAAACTTTTACGATGGAACTTTTTGTGAACTTGATACGGAAATGAATAGTTAATCAGAGAATATTCAGAAACAAATCTGCATCATACCTTTGCACAGAAATAAAAAGTTGGAAACCACATATAAGTAGGAGTTGGGCTGCCACACAACTGGGTATGTTTAAATCTGAATGCTTTATAACTCTACTTGAGAGCTGCAAACTTATAACCTTGCAATTGGTTAAAACCATATTAAAACCATATGAATGAGACAGAAGGCATTTGGTTAAAGGGGTTCAATAAGCACTATAATCCTGATGAAACTAATTTAATTCAGTGGCTCCCAAGCCTAAAAGGGTCTCATATCTTCAGAGTTAATGCTACTTTATCATTTATCATTTGATGGTCAGTGACAAGAGTCTAAGTACGTGTTACAGGAGATGTGCAGGATGCAGTCCTTGCCAGAGGGGTGGAGAGAGAACTTGCTTAGTTTGGTGTACTCTTCAAATCCTGAGGGAGACTTGTCGTACATCATTTGAGAATGTTTTTGAAAGCTTCATAAAACATATCCACAAGAAGCTCTGAAGACATTTGGTTCATTTCAGCAGACATGTGCTGCATGCCTCGTCTGTGTTTACAGGGCCCAGTCAGAGCTGCAGACAGAGAGGGTCATAAGACATTCTCCCCAGTAGCTTATGGTCCAGTGGCATGTATCAGCATCCTGAGAGGTGATTGGAATGGCTTATGCCAGTCCTGCCTGAAATATGCATCTTCTGGTATTTGAAAAATTTGCAAAACTCTTACAAGTCTTACTTCTCTTGAAGCAAGAATTTTCTCTTTTGAAGAGTTATATGTATACTAACTATATATATATTATATGTTATATGTATACTAACTATATATATATTTGGGAGCTCTGGTGGCATAGTGCCTAAGGCACTTGACTGCTAACCAGAAAGCTGGTGGTTCAAACCCATCAGCCACTCCTCAGAAGGAAGATTGGGCAATCTACTTCTGTAGAGATACCACCTCTGAAACGCAAGGAGAGCTATGAGTCAGGATTGACTGGATGGCAGTGAGTTTTTTTTTTTTTTTTTAAATATATATTTGTGTGTATGTATATGTGTGTGTGTGTATATATATATATATATATATAGTTTGTATACATATATACTTATATACATATGTGTATATATGTACATAAGGAGCTCTGGTGTCATAGTGGATAAGACATTGGGCTTCCAACCAGAAGGTCAGCAGTTCAAATCCACTAGCCACTCCATGGAAAAAAGATGGGCAATCTACTTCTCTAAAGATTTATAGCCTTAGAAACCCAATAAGGGTTGCTATGAGTTGGAATCGACTCCATGGCAGTGAGTTTGGTTTGAGTTTTATGTATGTACAGATATACATACATACATATAAATATACACACACATATAGGAGCCCTGGTGGTGCAGTGATTAAGCACTTTCTCTGCTAACTGACATGTCACTGGTTCTTCAAACCCACCAGTGACTCCATGGGAAAAAGATGTAGCAGTTCACTTCTGTAAAGATTTATAGCCTTGGAACCCCTGTGGGGCAGTTCTATTCTGTCCTATAGGATCTCTATGAGTTGGAATTGACTCAATGGCAGTGGGTTTTGTTTTTGAGATAGATAGATAGATAGATAGATAGATAGATAGATAGAGACAGGTAGGTAGGTAGGTAGGTAGATACAGATATCTCAACAGATAGAAGTATACTAGGTCTTAATGGCAACAACTTTTGTAGAATTGCTTTTGAATCTAATACAACCTCATATCTAAAATTTAATGCTTTATTATTTGGTAAATTTTGGCCAGCAACAAGAGCCTAACTTTATGACATGAGAGGCAGAAACTATAATTCTTGTTTTGCTTCTGAGAAATTATTTCCCTTTGGATTACAGTACCTAAGAACCTTCTTGACCAAATGCTTTATGTCTCTGTTCATGTGCTGTCACCTGGATTATCTTCCCTAGAGATACTCTTGTTTTCATTGGAGAAATTAAGCTGAAATTAATTTGATTTTGTGTAACAGTTTATTATCCTTTCAAAAGAAATTGGCATTTTTAAACTAATTTGAAGAATGAATTGCTACTGGCAGATTTCTAAGCAAAGCAAGAAATGTATAAAGTAAATATTTAGCACAGAAGAGATGCCTGAAACTTTAGGGGCCATTCTTCTTGCAGAGTCATTCAAATTGTACTGGGAACATTTCCTTGTCCTATTGTAATACTGGTAGCATAGTGCCTAAGGCACTTGACTGCTAACCGGAAGACTGGCGGTTCAAACCCACCAGCCAGTCCTCAGAAGGAAGGTTGGGCAATCCTACTTCTGTAGTGATACTGCCTCAAAACCCAAGGAGGGGTCGCTATGAGTCAGGCCGACTTGACGGCAAATAACAACAACAACAACATTGTAATACTGCCTTGCAAACCCAGGGAGCTGTCGCTATGAGTCAGGTCAGACTCCATGGCAAATAACAACAACAACAACATTGTAATACTGCCTTGCAAACCCAGGGAGCTGTCGCTATGAGTCAGGTCAGACTCCATGGCAAATAACAACAACAACAATTGTGAAACCTACTAACCCACCTTCCTTTGTACTTAACTGTCTTTTAATCATATGGCTCTTATTGCTTTTAGATAAGCTGTGGGAATTAATGTAATTTTATTTAAAAGTAAAATTAAAATGAGAGGAGGGAAATAATTTTACCAGGAAGAGTATTTCATTTGTTCATTTGGCAACCAGGGTGTAAATATTATAAGAGGTGCTGATGGCATAAAGATAATAATACATGGACCCTGCATTTAAGGAGCAACTTGGGGAGACATATGAACAAGCATATAAACTAATAATTGTAATATATTTTGCTATAAACATGGTGTGGTGATGTGACAAAAGAGGGGGTGATCAGTTGGGCCTGGGGCTAGTGGGAGACAGTCAAGAAAGGATTTATCCAGAAGGGTCTGGAAAGGGTTAAAGATGGTATCAGGGAGGAATGGCAATAAAGAAAGAGCAAACAGCACATGCAAATATACAGGGTATAAAATATAATAGCTTTTTCAGGAAACTCCAGGAGTTTATTACTGAAACAGAATATTAACTGTAATCAGGAGGACATGCCCCTAATGAAGGCAGCACGGGCTAGATCATAAAAGGTCATACAAGCTATACAGAGAAGTCTGGTGATAATGGAACTATGGAGGGCTTTTAGCTACAGAATAACAAGACCTAGATATTGCATGTTACAAAGAATGCGATTTAAAGTTAGTTTTGAGACGTTTAGTGGCCAACGCAGAAGGGAAAGCTTGTTTGGATACTTCCTTTGTTGATGCAAGAGAAGAACTATTGTCCTTTAGATCAGAGAGGAGTCCAGTTGATGCAGTGGTTAAAGTGCTTGGCTGCAAACCAGAAGCTTGGCAATTTGAGCCAGCCAGTCACCCTGTGGGAGAAAGTTGTGGCAGTCTGCTTCTGTAAAGATTTACAGCCTTGGAGACTCGAGTAGAGTCATAGGATTGCGATGAGTGGGAATCAATTCAACTGCAGTGGCTTTGGTTTTTTTGGTTGGATTGATTAGAACACCATTTTTATTAGTCTTTAGCTTTGAAACATTTGGCAAATACTAAATAATATCTCTAATAGAGTTGGATACTTTTATGAGGTATTTTATTTTTTCAAAGCATTCACACATGTATCTCCCATTTAATCATCATAACCTGATGACATGAGCATTTTTCATTCTATTTTACAAATTGAGGAAACAGGCTCAGAGAGATCATATGGTAATTAAGTTGCAGAACTATGATTCTGAATTCATCTCAGAACAATTGCCTATCTAAATTTTTGTTAAGTGTCTTAAATAAAATACACATAAAAAATCTTTCTGAGCTTTACCTTGTTTTATAAAATTGATGGTAATTGTAATATTTTCCTTGTATTATTGTATAAAGAGTAAATGAAATATTCAATGGAAATAGCTTTGCATATAGTATGTTATCAGTAAGTGGTACTCTTCCCTACTGCCATTCCATTGGATGTATAAGTGCTATAGGGGCAAACACAGTTGGAAAACTCAGGCCTTAACTAATTCATAACTCCTAGCAAAATTCTGCTGTCGAGGATGTATTAGAAGCTAAACAAATTTATAGTTTTAGCTGACAAAATGTTATTTAACAACGAGGTGCAATAATGAACCTCATCTATCCCAGCCAGAGTCTTTATCATCATGACTACTGATTCTGGAACCATTAAAATGTCCTTAGGAAAGTAAATCCTCATGCCTCCAAAATAACTCCTTCCAGAAAGAATCACCTTTGAAAAAGTGTACATGGACCAAATTGACTACAGCAACTCAAGAGATGGGATAGGGACTTTGGAGGCAGTTTTTGTTCATGGAAGAGGAACAACTCAGAAAAGGAGAGTGAGAATGGTTGCACAACTTGAAGAATGGAATCAGTGTCTCTAAATTGTCCATGTAGAAACTGTTGAATTGGTGTATGTTGTGTTGTGTATATTCTCAACAACAACAACAAAGTAAATAAATTTTTTTAAAAAAGTATAAATGGTTACTTTCCAGTAAAGCTTATGTTTTTTGATCTTTCATTAAGTTACTAAGTATATAATAAAGCTTACTAAGTCAATAAAAGGAAACCATGTTTATGGTTACTTAGTATTTCTTGAAAATCACACTAGGGTAAGATATGCCCAGAACAAGGAATTAGAGCAAGTCTTCCAGAGTAAGATACACAGACACTTGGAGGCGGGGCAAGATGGCGGACTAGGCAGAAGGATTGCACAGACCCTCTTCAACAAAGAAAAGGGAAACCAATTAACACAGACACAGAAGATAA
>NW_006921601.1:14542233-14560937 GCF_000298275.1 Orycteropus afer afer | reverse complement strand
ACACACATATATTTAATTTCTTTTGAAATCTGTCCTGCTTTTTAAGTCAGACATTTGTAGGGTCGTCTTTTTCTCTTTTGCCAATATTTGGTAAAACTGCAAAGATCCAAGTATTAAGCTGCAGAAATTACAATTTAGACTCAAAAAGCCTTTATTTCATAATGCATTATAAGACCAAATTGTGTTCTTCTAAAATTGTGCATTTCTCTCTTTTACAAAACATTGAAGATATTTTTTTCTGGATTGATTTGTTTTGCTTATTATGCCCAAAGAGACATCTACCAATACAGTGTGGGATTTTGAGTCTCTTTCAAGAACTTAAAATATTAGAAAATTAGTAGCCTACTTCTTTTGGACACTTACTTGTCCAAGCATTTTTAGTTTAAGTGGGTAAATTAAGTAAGTGGCTTTGAACCAACCTGTAAGTATTTATGGGCACTAATACTAAATAGTACTGACCAGTGGGTATTGATGTAGATAGAGGAAAGGAAGAGAAAGCTGGTTTTACAGGGAAGAATTGACTTTTAGTGTTGAGAATAGAAATACTTGTTAATTCTCCAAGAAAATTTTGCTTCTGAAATACACTAAAACATGTTAGCACGGCTGTAGTATTAACCTTTCCTACAGGTAGCATAGTGCCTAAGGCACATGACTACTAACCAGATGGCTGGCGGTTCAGACCCACCAGCCACTCCTCAGAAGGAAGATGGGGCAAGGGCAATCTACTTCCATAGTGATACTTCCTCGGAAACCCAAGGAGGGGTCACTATGAGTCAGGTCCGACTCAACGGCACATAACAACAACAACAACACAACATAAAATTCCTTATTGTTACAAACTTGAACTATTTTTAAATGTCTTTAATATTTAAATCTGTATTTTAGGATTTAAAACAAAACAAAGCAAACCAAAAACAACAACAACAACAACAAAAAACACTGCCATCTAGTTGATTCTGACTCATAGTGACCCTATAGGACAGAGTAGAACTGCCCCATATGGTTTCTAAAGCTGTAAGTCTTTATGGAAACAGATTGCTTCATCATTCTCTTGTGGAGCATCTTTTGGTTAGCAGCTGAATGCTTTAACCACTGCATCACCAGTAACATCTCTCACTGCCATCCAGTCTGTCCCAACTCATAGCGACCCCTCCTTGGGTTTCCAAGGCAGTTATCACTATGGAAGTAGATTGCCCAGTCTTCTTCTGAGGAGTGGCTGGTGGGTTTGAACCACCAGCCTTCTGGTTAGCAGCCAAATGCCTTAGGCACTATGCCACTGGAGCTCCTATCAGTAGGATAGAACAACAAAATTCTTATTTACTTAAAGAAGAATCATGCCAAAATCCCAATGTAGGGGATGTATGATCCTAAACTCACCATTATATGAGAATAGAATTTTCTATTTGCTATTTTCTTTCTGTGTAAACAGAATATTTGCCAATTAGTTAATAACCTTTTATGTTATTAAACATGTAGATTTATTTAAGAGCATCAGTGGAGAGTATCTATTTACAACGTATTATAAGTGTGAAGATAATATGAGATAATTATCTTTTTTACTCATTTTAACTACAATATAAGATAATGGCCTTTTAGGTGTATGTTCTGTGGCTACTATGAATGACCCATATACAGAAATTCTTTAGAAATGGACTTTTGTATAATGGTTGGTAAAATACTGCTCATTTAGGCCATTGGGAAAAATATATCACAGCATTGTGTAGACATGTCTACTTAAATATATTTGTAAAGCAACAACAGCAACAAAAAGCCTTTCTGGGTGTGTGACATTTTCCATTTCAGTTGTAGAAAAGGGTGCAATGTTGAAATAGTTTGAGGCATGGGACAGGTGGTCAAGCTCTGTAATCCAGAAAGAAAGGTACCCAATACACGATTTCATTTCACGTGTTGTTTTTCAGGAGATGGTTGCAATCAGTCACCTTGCATATGGTTTGAAAAAGGCTTGTCTCACTGGCAAGCAAACTGTTATTTAAGTACACAATCCACTCTACTACTGAAACAGTTTTGCCAAACTTATCCAAGTATTCTCACATGCTTAAAGATGGTATAAATATCATTTATAGCTAGCAGTTTTCTTCAGCCTATATGGAATGTCTTCCTGCTGCCTGATCTAAGTGTCCCAGTTTACATTATGGCCTTTACTGCCTCTGTTTGATGGAGTGATCAGTAAAAATTTAATGACACTATAAAATAATAAAAATGTCATTAATTTACCACGGATCTTGGATGCAGTGGTTGTAAAGTTACATTAATAAACAGAATATTTTTTACAACAAAAAGCATTGTTACGTGGGCACGTATAAATAACACACATAAATTTAAGAGCAATTTTACTGTTAGCACACACATTATTATGGAATAGCCAATAAGTGTATAAAACATAGTATATAAAATTTTATTAAAATATACTGTGCACATCAAAAATTCAGCTTTTATCTAAGTGCAAAGAAAAGCCATTATTGTGTGCTTACTGTTTCATTGCTGTTCTTTCCCCAGATCACAATTTTACATTTGTTGCCAGTAAGAGGGAGTTGACTTTTTTTTCCTAGATGAAAACAAGCCTCTGATCTTTTAGTTCCCCAAATCTATTCTCTCTCTCCACTGATGCAAAGACAAAACTGATCACTCTTGCTGTGGTAGGGAGGGAAAAGCTGCTAATTTAATGCAAAGTTAAAAATAATGTCTGAGGAGTTGAATGGTTTGGTCAGTGACTCTGGAAATAAGGGATAATAATGTAGCAGTCTATCTGTCATCACTGAGGCTGCCCCATCACTGACTCTGATAATATGTGAAGATGATGGATGCTACCGTCTTGTGGCTTGTAACATTTAACATTCATCAGCTCTCACTAAAGGGGGCTTTATCATTTAAATATCTTTATTTAATATGCAACATCTACCTCATACATCATAATTTCAAAGCACTTAGAGAGCCAACAGTCCTACAACACAGCAGAGCTGACTAATTTTTTCAGTAACTTTTATGTTGCCTGCATGTTTGTGACTGACAATGCATAAGTAAGTATCTGATCACATTGCTGAATGTAAAATGTGGATTTCACTGCCCACATGAAGACTGGGGAATTCTCATAGGGGGTTGGGATTCAATTAGCACTGAAATATTTTTTTATATGTTCAAAACATGTTTCTTGGGAACGATATAGATTATAAGAGCTACTCCAAGTGCATAGAGAAATGTGGAGTTAAGAACTTGCTACTCATAGTGTATATTTGTCCCTATCAGGGCATCCCAGTTCCCTGTAATGGCCTGAATTTGTATCCTTTTGGAACTAAAGTATCTTTCTGCCCACGTCACATCCTGTATTTACTGGGTTCATGCTCAACCTCACTGGTGAAATCTTTGTTTAGCTCAGCTGCCCAGAGCTAACTTATAGACATCAGGCCCTCTTATCTTATAGTTATGTGGCTGGCAAATAAATATTCTGAGCTATTCTTTGAAGAAAAGAAGGAAATCTTCTGGGAGACTAGGTGGAAATTTATATGAAAGGGCATAGCTTTGTAGGGTCCCTCTTTAATCTCAAATACAAGTGCTTAATATTACCAAATTTACAATGCAGTCTATTGCCCAAAACAATTTTTATCATTGATTCATTTTCTGCCTATTTAACAAGTATTACATGGGATATTCTGCCTTGACTTCTACTTTGTCAAAATATTGATATTTTATAGAGAAAGTATCTCGGCAGAAGAATTTTTTTTTCAATAAAGTCGGAGAAAATGTATGACTTCAAAGACACTGTGAATGTGTAGTTGAATGTTCTGAATGTTTTTTGTTATGATTAAAAACAAGCTGATACTACTGAATTGTGAGTGCACTTCATTTTTTATAAAAGAAAAGATATTATCATCATGTAAGCTTTGTTGTCTTAGGATTTTACAAACCATGGCATGTAATTTTCCCTCTTCTCCTTCCTTGTCAAAATATTGATATTCTTTCAGGAACTTTATTTTTTTTATACTGAGAATATTTTCCGGTAAAATCAAAGAGAATGAATGACTAGAAAGATACTTGAAATATGCATATTGATAGGTAGTACGGTCTGTTGATTTTCAGAGAAAGCTGTTTTTTCCCCCATGAAAATACAGTTAAAGGTGGTTCTTCCAAGAAGATTGCAGGTGTCACATCAAAACTCCTTTTGCATTTAACATAGGGAAACCATTCACATGCAAATATTTGAAATTTGAAACAATGTGATAAAACAAAGGTTGAATATTTTGCTTTCCGTGGTACTACTCATCTTCACTTTAATTCTTTTCCTCTACATCATGACAACCAAAAGTGCTACTTGAAAGTAGAAATGGGCTGATTAAAAGCAGCTGTCCTCCCAAGACAATGTGGGAAACTCCCACATGGCTTGGGTTGCTTTCTGTTGTGTCCTGCATCTGGGTTAATTTGTTCTTGTGGTGCAGCAGTGTTTTCACATCAGAAGCTATTGGGAAACCATACCTAATTTGATTTTTATTTTCATTCAGTTTTCTACAAGTGTTACATTTCAGAGGTTTTCCCACATACCGCTATTATAACTAGTTAGTGTTACCCAGTTGGGGAAATTCATAATAATAATTTTGTTGTAAATCTTTCATAAAAATGGTGCTAGATTAAAGCAAGGCTTACGCTGTGCTTTCTTCCAGCACAGATTCCAACGCATATCATGATGAAGGGAAACTGGAAGAGTTCCTGCACAATTTGAGTGATGGGAATTAATTATAGAAATATAATGATATTCAAAAATAATCATATTAGAAAGCACAAATGTAGTGAGGCTGTACAAATGAGGCACAGCCTCTATCAAGTAATTGTATGTTTGCTCTTTAAGAATGTTTCCAAGTTTCTAAACATCTTATAGAAGAGAAGACTCACAGTGTTTCCATCTACTGCCGAACATGCTCAGTACAGAACTAGGTCATTGAACAATAGAGTGAACAGCAATCAGCACTCTACTGCTGCATAATGCATTAAGTATAACATGCAAAAACCATTCCCGGAGCTGGAAGCTTCTATTTCATGTCTGTAAATTCAAGCTGACATGACATTTAATATTGTTTCATAGTAATGAACAACAAGGTTTCATTCATTCATAAGCCAAGTTTGAGCTTGAAGAGTAACACGGACGCAAGAGGGGTAGATGGGCTGTGTTTCTGTAGACAAGAACACCCTATTAAAGATGGTCAGTAGCCCTCTGCTACTGATCCCGAGAGCTGTAGAGGGAGCTTTCATTGTAATGCTTCAGACTTCTGCTCCTGGAAGAACTGATTAACAAGGATGACAGCATGGGGCTTCCTCCTGTAGTGGCAGGAGTATTTGACTTTCATGACTTGATGGCTGACTAGGATGTCCTCTTTTTCAGAAGTCAGAGTTTAAACTTCTAGTCAAAGCAGTAGTATCAATATGGTATCATCTAGTCTGCCTGCTTTGAATTGTCCTTGAAATTCTCTTGCATAACATTGTGATTTGTACTTCCCCAGAACACCAGTGCAAACGATGATCTCCAAATGGGAAAATTCCTCTCCCATTAATGTAGAAGTGTGCTTTTAAGTACGAATTGCTTCTTCGTGTTTGGCACTTTTGGCGTATACCTCTCAATCGCATTCCTTTTAGGTTACTGGAGAAAGTCCAAGAGACAGAAGATGTTCGGTACAGCTCTGGCAGGTTCCCTGTCACAGGTTTCCTTTCTTCACAGGAACTATGGTTTAGATTCTGTCGGCACTGCCAATGCCACATTCAAGCTCTAGTGGAATCTTCTGGAAAGAATTTCTGAGCCTACATTGGTCAGAAATGATGTTTATAAATCCAAGTTTTGCCCATTAAGTGAGATAGAAATTGGAAGGAAAAGTGGCTGCTCTGGAAGCTAGAATAAACCTTCTGATTATTCTTTCCTCTAGGAAAGAACACGCTTTGAGAATTTGGGGCCGCAGTTAACAGGGAAGTCAAGTGAAGACGGAAAGCTGGGCCCAGGTGTCATCGACCTTACTCGGCCAGAAGATGCAGAGGGTGAGTGGCTTTTCCTTAGCTCTTCTCTGCTGTTCCATGTGTTTCCAAAGATGTGTCTGAGTTAGATGTGTGGTATTTCTTTAGTTATCAACTAGATTTTCTAGGCAAAGCAGAAGAATGTTAGTTTTCATTATTTGTCATAGTTGAGGACTTTGAGAAGATTTCTATATTACAGAGAACATAGCAATCTAAGTACTTTGGTGAGTCATTTAAAAGTTTTAAAATAAAGTTTCAGTGCACAGAAGTCTGTGTTTCATCTGCCTCACTGCATTTTTGCTAAAAAAAAAAGCAAAGGAAGTTTAAAAAAAAGAAACACACTCTGAATCTAGTGATTTCCAGGTGCAGTCAAACCATTTGGGAAATTAAATGATGGTTTACAGCAAATAAAATTAATAATTGCTTGGGGAAGACGGCACCAACCAGCCCATGCCTGGGCACTTGTTGTTGTTGTTATGTGCCTGTCGAGTCGGACCCAACTCATAGCGACCCCTCCTTGGGTTTCCGAGGCAGTATCACTACGGAAGTAGCACCAGCCATCACTAAAGTCTTGGTCAAAAGACTAATTTTACTCTCAGAATGTTCACCCACAGCACTGTCAATGCCTGTCTCCTCCTCTTCCCTTTTTGTTTGTTTGTTTTAAATGCACAAGCAGCAAATCAGCAGAAATTGCTCCCCAGAGGCTGGGTACAATTTATGAGTTAGGTCAGCACTTCGGTAGTAATGTTGCCTGGTTATTTACTGTGTCATCATCACAGAGTAGGGACTGGTTTTCCCGTTAGCTGTTTCTTTGGCAAAATCCCTCCCAGCAGTCAGGGAAGATTAATTTGTTCTCTTCAGAGTAACACAATACTTCACCCATCTCAGGTCTCAAGCTGAAGTCCTCCTTTAGCTTGAGGGGATGAATCTTACTAGGATCTCTTCCAGGATTTCTTCCAGGACCCTAATCCCTTGAAAACACATGAAGACATTTTCTAGCACATCTGAGTTGGGCATGGCTGTAGTGATAGCTTGGGGCAATCCCAGGCAGTTCAGAAATTCCTGGCAGGAGCGCTAAGAGATAGGTAGTGTTAGACATTAGCAAGCATTTCATAGAGTTTCCAGAAGGTAGATTTTCCATACAAGAGATTAATGTTTGATGATAGTCCTAAGGACAAGGTGTTAAATTTTGATTGGTATGCACATGTGTCAGAGAAAGAGAGAGAGAGAGGGAGGGAGGGAGAGAGAGAAAGATTGAGATTCAGGAGAGAGAGCTTTGGAGGGAGAAGGAAGAGAAACAGGAAGGGAGTGGGGATAAAGAGAACTCAAAACCAGAAATATAGTTGCTGTCTTCCTTGAAAAATGTCTTCAGAGCACATTGACATTTTCATAGGCATTTAGAAACAAAGGCTTTTCCACTGGTGAGGGTTGTGTTTCTTCAGCCTGGGGAGCCAGGGAGTCCGAATGATGGTGCACACACAGTTACTCATCAAACAACAACACAGACTACAGCTGACCTGAAAGTCTATGTGGAAGTCTTTCAGGTCTGGCCCATCTAAATTTTGTTGGATGATTATACTGTAGAGTAGTTAAATCTTTGATCTAAGACATTGAAATAAATAGTTTCCATCACTTTCAAAATTATTTGACCTGTTCATTTGGCCACACCTAGGAACTACAAAGTTCTAGCACCCTATTCTTTCTCTCACAGACACTCATCATTCTTGGTTTCTTAACTGTCAGTTGCTTTAGTAATGCTGAGATGCTGTAGTTGATGATATCTTGTGCTTTAGTAGGTTACAAATTACTGTAAGAGTTATCAACCATTATGAAAGGAAAAAAATGAAAAACTTAACTATAGAGAAACATATTGTATAGAAATATGGAATAGCCAGACTTTCTAGATTCAAAGCAATATTATTTTCCTGGCTACTATGGATTTGTTTGTTTGGCAAGCATTTATTGAGTACTAATATGTCAGAAAGGAGCTCTGTTGGCATAGTGGATAAGGCATTTGGCTGCTAACCAGGTCAGTGGTTCAAACCCACCAGCAGGTCTGCAGAAGGAAGATGGGCAATCTACTTCCATAAAGATCTACAGCCTCAGAAACCCAGTGAGGGTTGCTATCAGTCAGAATCAACTCAATGACAGTGAGTTTGATTTGGTTTGAATATGCCAGAGAATAAGCTTTTTACACAAATTTTCTCATTTAAAACTTATGCAACTCTAAAAAGAAGGTATTGTTATAATTACTCCATTTTATGGAGAAGAAAATTGAGGTTGAGAGAAATTAAGTAACTTGCAGTAGGCCATATGGCTAGTAGAGATGAGATGGATTCCAAGCAGTCTAGCTCCAGAAACCAAGCTCTTAAATACTGGGTTATACTCCACCTTCTGTACATACAGATAAATATGTGGTGCCTATGTTTTACTGAGCAAATTCCTTGTGACCTTCTTTAGTATGGTCCATTTCCTCTCCCCTAAATATAGCAAGTCATGTCATACACGAGCTCTCATGTTACTCTGTCACACATAGCAGCAATGCCTGATGAGTGTAACAGTAGAAGGGCTGTAGTGGTCCAGAAGCTTAAGGAGTGTGTGAAAACCTCCCTTAAGAAGCTTGCCCACAGTGCCATTGAGGCCTCATGTGCTTTTGGGGCACTGTGAGTTCATGAATGGAGTCAAGTTACCTGCTCTAATACTGACAGAAGCCTTTGTGAGGACTGCTGGGATGGGTAGCAGGCTTCTGCTGACTTGAGGCTATTTCCTGGCATCTGTTCAAGTGTAAGCTGATTGCAAAGCTTGCTGGAGTTACAGTTTTTATTAAAATCAATGGAGATAACAGGTATGCATAATCCTTTCTTCACTCTGATCCCTCATATTTCCCTTAAAAAGAAGATTGGAGTGACGTATAAGAATAACTAAGAAATTCATTCAGTCAGTTAGTCCATGGTTCAGGAAACATTTACTGAGTGTCTACTATGTGCCAGTCTCTGAATTAGCCATTGAGTATACTATGGAAAGCAAACTAGGTATGTCCCTCACCTCTTGGAGCTTACAGTCTAGTGAGGGAAGATAGGAAATTAAAAGGAAAATACATAACTGCATAATTATTACTGAGAAGAGTGCTGTTAAGATCTGGACTAGGTCTTCTTTGTGCTGCCACAGACAACTCAGGGCAAAACCTACTTGTTGGTAGGTGCTTTCAAATCAGATTTGACTCATAGTGACCCTTCGTACAACAGAACGAAACACTACTCAATCCTGTACCATGCTCACAATCATTGCCATGCTTGAGCCCATCATCACAGCCACTGTGTCAATCTGTCTTTTTGAATGTCTTCCTCTTTTTTGCTGACCCTCTACTTTACCCAGCATGCTGGGCAAATACCTACTTAGGTAATCTCAATTGACAGGGAATTTTGTGGCTCTAATCCACACATGGTCATCTCCAGGTTTCCTCTGGGTTTGGAACAGCAATTCGAGGCGGCTGTACCCTTCCTCCACTTCCACCCCATCTGTCTGTAGAGCTTCTATAGTAACTGAAGTAATCAGCCTAGAAGATGAGACCCTGTTCCAGTCAGGCTGCCCATCCTGAAAATGACAGTATCACTTAGTAAGCAATTTATAGACCTGCTTCATAGCCATGGGCATGGAGGCAGTGGGGGAAAGGTCACCAAAAGAGGCAGCTGTGCATGCGTATTAACCACTCATCAAAATCAAATGACAAAACCATATACAAGGAAAACAGAAATTAAAAATATAAAAGGCAAATGCCTTCAAAATTTTATTTTTAAAGTCCAGCTGTTATTTGGCTTGAATGTGACAAGACAGCATTTCTTGTTCACCATGATATTTATAAAACTACAAATTCACTGGTACTGGAGACTTAGGAAACATGCTTAAGGTCTTGTTATACTTTGAAGCAGTTGAAGGCTTAATATGGATTATGTATCCAAAATTTGATAGCTCCTATGTAGAATATGTAAAGAAGAGAGGACGAAATTTGTTCAGTCTGCCACCATGTATGAAGAGTGATGAATAGCTGTTTAAATTTTTATGGACTCGTCTTACAACATTTTCCCTCCCCTTACTCTGCTTCCAAAAGAATTTTCATTGAGTCAATTCCAACTAATAGTGACCTCTACTGGGTTTCCAAGGCTGTAAATCTTTACAGATGCAGATTGCACCATCTTTCTTCCACAGAACAGCTGGTGGGTTCAAACCACTGACCTTTTCGTTAGGAGCCAAATGCTTAACCACTACACCACCAAAGGTCCTTTTACTCTGCTTAGGAGAGAATGATTCTTATCCCAACTCTCCTAATTTCAAGGTTGCATAATATAATATAATATATTGTGGGTGTGTGTGTGTATATATACACACACACATACACACACATACATATATATACATGTGTGTATATGTATACATACACACACACATACATAAAACCAAGCCAAACTAAACCTACTGCCACTGAGTTGATTCCCACTCATACTGACCTTATAGGACACGGCAGAACTGCTCCACAGGATGTCCATGGCTGTAAATCTTTGTGGAAGCAGAAGACCTCATCTTTCTCCTATGGAGTGGTTGGTGGGTTTGAATTGCCAAGCTTTTGGTTAGCAACTGAATGCTTTAAGCATTACACTATCAAGACTTCTTAGAATACATGTGTGTAGATAAACAAAAACCAAACTCACTGCCATCAAGTCGATTCCAACTCATATAGTATAATATATATAATATACAACCTTGAAATTAGGAATGTTGGGAAAAGAATTAGGAGCTTTGGGATAATAGAGAGGGCAGTTGTGGTTCAGTGGTAGAATTCTTTCCTTCCTTGTGTGAGACCTGGTTTCAGTTGCTGGCCAATGCAGCCACCACTCATCTGTCAGTAGGAACTTGCATGTTGCTGTGATGCTAAACAAGTTTCAGTGGCATTTCTAGAAGAAGACGGACTGGGAAGAAAGGCCTGATGATCAATGAAAACCCTATGGATCACAGTGGTTTGATCTACAGTCCATCATGGGATTGGTGCAGAACCAGGCAGTGTTTTGTTCCCTTGTGCATGGGGTCACCATGACTGGAGGCAGCTAATTACAGCAGTAGTATAATTGTAAGGACTCTAGCCTGACTGTTGGGAGATTCGAATAACATTCATTTACTAAGTGACTGGTAGCTCTGGTAGCATAATGCCTAAGGCATTTGACTGCTAACCAGAAGGCCGGCAGTTCAAACCCACCTGCCACTCCTCAGAAGGAAGATTGGGCAATCTACTTCCATAGAGATACTGCCCTGGAAACCCAAGAAGGGGTTGCTATGAGTTGGATCCTACATGATGGCAGTGAGTTTTTTTTTTGTTTGTTTGTTTTTTACTAAGTGACAGCAAACAAGTAACTAATGCCTCTGGGCTTGTTTCTACATCTTTTATAAAAACTGTTTTGTGTCTGATTATCTCTAAGGTCCCTTTCAAATCTATGATTGTAATTAGGACCTTCATAAATAAAACACAGGGTGTTTTAGGTCAGACTTTTGGACCCTAGATTGGAACTGTAATGATGTGCTACCCTCTGTGTATTAAAAATTTGCATTGATTTGAACGGAAATGGATATGTAAACTAAGAATAGCCCCTTTTAGGACCATTGCTCTCAGATTCTCAGATTTGCTTAGAAAGGCTTTATGGATTCATACTGAGTTTGTGAATTGGATATCAGCCAGCATGACCTTAACCTTCTGGTCTTACCCTTCTGAAAGATTCTTTTTTTTTTTTTTTGGTGAACTTATGATTGCTTCTAAGTTCTATCTCTAAGGATAGCTTTATTATTGTCAGCTTAAGCTCTCTGTTTATGAGCAAATAGCAGAGACTACGATTTTTCCTTGTTTCCCTTCAAAATGCACCACTTAATAAGAATGTTCTCTCTTAAAATCTTGATCCTTACTCTGGTAAATCTTTGAAGCTTTTTCATCCCCCTTCCCCTTCTTGAGAGGATCCTTTCCTGTGGTGGAAAAGGAACATTGACTCAAATGGTTCACAGGTCATTCAAGGCAGCAGAAGCAAGCTGTAGCATAATCTGGGGTGGATTTAAGTACTATTACTGCTTATACTTTGGAATGTGAAGGTCATCAGTTCAAGCCCATCAGAATACAGTTCTTTACATTACAACAGTTAGATTCTCAGAAGCGGAATAAAGGAGAGAGGTCATCAAATCTAAAATTTCAGCCAAGAAATCCCTTCTCAGATCCCTCACTTCTGTTAAACCAAAAATCCCAAACCCATTGCTCTGGAGTTGATTCCAACTCATAATGACCCAATGGGACAGAACAGAACTGCTGCATAGGGTTTCCAAGGCTGTAAATCTTCAGAGAAGTAGACTGGCACATCTTTCTCCTAAGAAGTAGCCAATGGGTTTGAGTTGCTGACTTTCTGTTTAGCAGCCAAGTGCTTAACCACTGTACCACCAGGCTCCTTTTACCTCTGTCACTTCTATTAGAATCCCTCTAATAGTCCAATAAAAGAAACCAAAGTCTTGAGGAACACATTCTAATTTTTAGTTCATATATATATATATATATATATATATATATATATATATATATTTGGCCAAAATTTATCTCTGATTTCATACAACTTTTATCCATTGGTTCTGGACTGACTTGTGGATTCTGACAGAATAAAACTTATTATTTCTCTATGTGATACCTTTTTGGATATCTTCTCAAGGTCTAATGCATTGATATAGAGCTGACTGGCAGCACAGTGGTTAAGTGTTTGGCTGCTAAGTGAAAGGTTGGTGGTTTGAACCCACTAGCCACCCCACTGGAGAACGATGTGGTAGTCTGCTTCCTTTAAGATTTACAGCCTTTGATACCCTATTGGGCAGTGGGCTCTGTCCTATACAATCACTCAAGGGCTGTTGTTGCTATGTGCTGTCAAGTCGGAACTGACTCATATAGCGACCCCTCCTTGGGTTTCCGAGGCAGTATCACTATGGAAGTAAATTGCCCCATCTTCCTTCCGAGGAGTGGCTGGTGGGTTTGAACTGCCAACCTTCTGGTTAGCAGTCAAGTGCTTTAGGCACTGCACTACCAGAGCTCCTCATTCAAGGGCTAGGAGACTTAAATTCTGTGTGTTCCATCTAGGCAAATTACTGTCTTTCTCAAAGTTTTGTTACCTGTAAATGAGGAAGTTGAACTAGATGGTTTCCAGTTGACAATTTAACTTGCTAATTTTACTTCCTTATAATTTAAATCATTTATCTTGAAGTCAACTGGAATGCAAAAAGTATCAATTTTAGAGACCATATTATCTTTTAAATAAATGTAGTTGTTGTAGAAATATACCAGAGCTGAGATGACTTTTCCCAAGGAAGTATCCTACAACTAAAGCACATCCCAGGAATTAAAGATGGGGAATTATACATATTTTCACAAAGGCCTAGATAAATATGAAGGGAGCATTAACCAGAGCTGTGCTGTGGGCTTATGGGTTTGGCCTTCCATTGCTGCCAGAAACAGTATGTCCAGACATCTCAGGGACAGGAGTTAGCAAAGCATTCTCTGTGAAATGGCAGGCCGAGGTTTGAGGCCAGAATGGGTAGCCCCAGAGGCCCTTGTTATGGTGAAGACTGAGTAACAGCCACCCAGGCTGGGGAGATAAGCAGAGTTCACAAAGCCCTTGGCTTTGGACTAACTCTGTTGTATGAGTATCACAAAAATGTATTTTACTGTGGATATAAACAGTTTTAGAGGATCCTGTGCACCAGTTTATATCAGTACTATATATAAAGTGCAGCTCTCTTAAACAAGCAAATAAACTTCTCTTAAAGAAATATATTTGCTGTGTCTTAAAAGCTCCCAAATAACTTTTAATGTTGGTAAAAAACAATTTCCATTGAACCCTCCAAGTGATGGATAGTCCTGATGGGGCGAGAGAGTGAAATGTCAAGATTCCTGTATAACTCCATCCCCTAATGCTCCGTAAAGGAAATTCAACCTGCTTCTTAGAGTTGCTTAAGCTAGAAAGCCCTATCAAAGGCCCAGCCTCCTTTTAGTGAGGAATATATTATTGTTGTCATGTGCTGTTGAGTCGATTCCAATAGGACAGAGTAGAACTAACCCAGAGGGATTCCTAGGCTATAATCTTTATGGGAACAGATCACCAAGTCTTTTTCCCTATAGATCCCTGGTGGGTTCAAACCATCAACCTTTAGGTTCACAGGTGAGGTCTTAACCACAGAGTCACCAAGGCTCCTTACTGAAGCTCAATAGCTTTTTATGTTCCCTTCTCTGAAGAGATGTCAATGACAAAGTGTATAATCACCACACACACACACACACACACACAAAATTATTTACTTTTTGGGTTGATTCTTCTTAACCCTGGGAAGGAGTCTGTCTATTCCATTTCTCCAACTTGCTGCAACAACTGAAAAATTAACACCACGACCATGGAAATTAGACCCACGACCACAGCAACCAGCCTGCATTCCCAGTGGAACTGCAACATCAATTCATGCTTCCTTAGCAGTATGTATGTCTGCTTCACCTAAACCAACAAATTAGAATAAATCTTCACTGACAGAGGTCTGTCTGCCATGCTTGGATTAACTGTCTCTTTTGAGGTGTGGACTGTGTCTAGTTCTCTGCCCCATAATTCTTTCTCTCCTTGCAGCAAGAGCCCTTTGATTTCCCACCTGCAGGCAATAGAATCCATCCTAACATTAGACTGGTGAGAGTTATAGAGTATCAGGCCAATAGTGAGTGTCCTTTAAATTTCCTATACCTAAGGTGAGATACAATCCTATTCTGAAATACATGAGGTCACCTGGATAGAGTGGGAGAACAATGTGGAACAAAACTCAGTCATAAAAAAGACCAGGTTTACTGGTCCGACAGAGCCTGGTGAGACCCTGCAAGATTACGGCCCCTAGTTATCTTTCAGGTCTGGAATTGAACTCACTCCTGTGGCTTCCAGCCAAACAATAGACTAACATATAGGGTGACTAGTTACATCAGGTAGATACACTCCTTAGAAGGATCAATCATGGGAGAACAGAAGGGCAGTATTTGCACAGGGAGACAGCTCAGGGGGCAGAAATGAATAGGAAAGATGGACACAGGGAAGAGGTAACTACAGGGAAGAAGAAGGAAGAGAGTTGTTAGGTTGTGGGAAATGCAGTCAATGTCATGAAACAAAATGTGTATGAATTGCTGTATGGCAAATGAATTTGCTCTGTAAACTTTCACCCAAATCACAGTTTTTAAAAAAACAAACAGGGTTGTCATGAGTCAGAATGTACTCAATGGCAAGTGGTCTCAGGTATGGAATTGGTCAAGATTGGATTTAGAGACCAACCTTTTTACCTAATTGGCCTCTCCTTCTCTTCAAGTTCTGATACTTGTGCTTCTAATTTGTTCCAAAAAGGCAGTACCCATCTAGCCCACCCTCTTAACAACCCATTTTCTATTACTGAGCTCTTATCTTTACTTTTTCTTTAACTAAGACATTCTTATCTTTGAATATATCCTTCTAGTTTCCATATATCATTTCACTCTGCTTGTTTTTCACTAACTGGTGGCTTAAATTCACTACCTGCTGTCTGTTTTTATACTCTTTAGAGGTAGTTCTCTGCAGAGGCACTAGCCAGGTTTTCCTAATCGGCATCTGTCCCTGCTCAGGGTCTTCCAGTCTTTACTTTTACCAACATGTTCAATCAAGTTATAATTTAGTGGTTATCCCTTATGTGCACAGCATGGTTATGGACATGGAGGGGAAGATTTTTTTAAAAGATAGAATAAACTATGTTCTCCAACATCTAATAATGTAGCTGGGATTACAAAGCTAGTACACATAGAAAACAAAGGAACAAAGTCCAAATTCTTCAGCCTGGCATTTAAGATCTTCCACAGTATTGAATCCAACTATCTCTATAACCTGTTCAACAAATATTTACTGAGTGCAAATAAGTGCAAATAAGTGTTGGCTTGTGGGGAACACAAAGATGAGAGAGAGGTGCTTCCCTCTTTCTTCCTTTCAGGACCTTCCTTATGAATGACTGTGTGCTTTACTGTCTCTGTATCTGGTTGCATTATCCCCTCAACTGAAAGGTCTTCTTTTTGTCTCTTTGTTTATTCCCAAACCTAGGCTTATCCCCAGCCACACTTCAATCAGGCCTTCCAGAATCATAGGTGTCCATGAAGCTACAGCTTCCTGCTCTAAACAGCACTTCCTTTCTGTTTCTCTCATGGTGTACTTAATTGCCAGGCTAAGGAATTTGGACTTTGCCACCAAATTAACAGGCATTAACTTTTAGTTCAAGATTGACTTGGATTACATAGGTTAAGAATAATGGAAAACCAGCTGTTAGATATGTTGATCTTAGAGATCTCTTAGTCTCTTTATTCTTCTGATCTCTTTCATATCCTTTCAGAAAGGCAGTTTGACTGGGCATCTTTCCATTTATATTGTGAGAAAGCTGAGCAGGTGTTAGGAGGGTTTTCATTCAAATCATATTAAAAATAACTCCTTTTCTCCTCTCCTTCTGGATATATTATTCATATATGTATGATTTTCATTTTGTCTACTGTGACTGATCGATGCCTTAACAAATTAGTCTTGTACTTTTGCCTCTCACTTAGGAGAGTGATTTTTTTTTTCAATTGCTTTGATTCAGTGGATACTTACATCTTAGACATGATGCCCCAAGGTGGGTTGTGGTACCAGAGGGAAGAAGTTGTGTAAGAATCTATCAGCATTTGCATTATACTGTGAACTGTTATGTTTAGGAGTAGGCTATAAAAAGTAACTCTGAACTAAAGTTTAATATCACAAGGCTCTACACTGGAGAGAAGAATTTCATAAGCAGTATACTTAACCTTTTATATTTATACTAAAAATATAAATTGAAGATACACACATACACACACACAGGCATAGGTAACTTCCATGGCAGAGAAACCACTTCATGCTGCTTCAATGTAAGATCATTTTTCAGTAGGAAGGCTGATCCTGCATGAGGACAAAATGCAAAGGATCATGGCTGCTCCATGTTGAAGAGTTAGAGTTGTTACTAGGGAAGAAAGAAAAACCAACTTTCAAATATCTCTGAAACTTGTATGTTCTCCATCTATTACAGGCTTCTAGTCAACAATCCTAATCCTTTGTCATTCCAGTCCATCTTTTATAAGAAGCTGGTCCATAAATTCACAAGATAGTCTCTTTTTTCTGTCTCTGTCTAGGTTGTATGGTCTGGTTAATGTTCTCACATATGTGAGCTAGGGAGATAACAAGATGGTCTTTCTTCGTTCGGCCTTATGAATACTCGTTATATTTTAGTTCTATACCACATTGACTCTTTTGAAATATATTTTAAACTTTTGGGCAGAAGAAAGGCTCCAAAAAGGAGTAAATTGCATTACCCAGCTAATTGGTGAGTTCATTTTTTTTTTAATTGTGATTTGGGTGAAAGTCTATCCACCCGTATACCCGTGTTTGCCTTCACTGACAATGCAGTACTGTATGTGCAAAATGGTACCTCTTTGTTGTCTGTACCTCCCATGTGCCTCTCTACGCCTTCTTCTTCTTCAATGCCACCATGTTGATCACTCACATTTGGTACTTCTTTTCACCCAAATCAATACTTCTCACCCAAATCAATACTTCTCTCTACCTATCTAACAGTGTTCCCTTCCCTCCCCTCCCACCCCTGGTAACCAACAAAGAAAATTTCCTTCCATATAGAAATCTTTCTTTGACTTTTTATAATAACAGACTAATACAATATTTGTCCTTCTGTGTTTGACTTATTTCACTCAGCATAATGTCCTCCAAGTTCATCCATGTTATATGGTGTTTACAGATTCTACATTATTTTTTTAGGGTTGCATACATTGTGTGTATGTACCATAGTTTGGTTATCCATTCTTCTGTTGATGGGCACCTAGGTTGTTTCCATCTTTTGGCTATTGTAAATAGTGCTGCGATGAACATGGGTGTGCATATGTCTTTTCTTGTCATGGTTCTCATTCTTTAGGATATATACCTAGTAATGGAATGGCTGGGTCAAATGATATTTCTAATTCCAACTTTTTAAGGAATCGCTATACTGCTTTCCACAATGGTTGTATCACTTTACAGTCCCACCAGAAGTGTATGAGAGTCCCAATCTCTCCACATCCTTGCCAGCATTTGTTATGTTCTGTCTTGCTGAACTTTGCTACTAGTGCTGGGGCAAGATGGTATCTCATTGTTGTTTGGATTTGCATCTCTTTAATGGCTAATGATCGTGAGCATTTCTTCATATGTTTGTTGGCCACCTGATATCCTCTCTGGTGAAGTGTCTATTCATGTCTTCTGCTCATTTTTTAATTGGATCATTTGTCTTTGTTGTTGAGGTGTTGGAGTTTTCTATAAATTCTAGAGATAAGTCCCCTGTCAGATATGTCATTGCCGAATATTTTTTCCCAATCTGTAGGTTTTCTTTTGACTTTTTTGGAGAAGTCTCTGGAAGTACATAAAAATTTAATTTTTAGAAGGGCCCATTCATCTAGTTTCTCTTCTGCTGTTTGTGCATTTTGTGTTATGCTTGATAGTCTATTTATGCCATATATTGTTGTTGTTGTTATGTGCCGTTGAGTTGGACCCAACTCATAGTGACCCCTCCTTGGGTTTCTGAGGCAGTATCACTAC
>NW_006921601.1:14529785-14541263 GCF_000298275.1 Orycteropus afer afer | reverse complement strand
CTATGAGTCGGGGCCGACTCGACGGCACATAACAACAACAACAACAAGGAAATATGCATGTATTCCTATTTAATCCACACAAAGATGCTGCCAAATAGAAATTACCAGCTCTCTTTTATAGAGAGAGAAAAGTAAAGTTTAGAGAAGGGAAATAACCTGTCCAAGGTTTCTCACCTAGCAAAAATGTAATCTACAATTCAAACTCCAATTTATCTGACTATGTAGCATATCACCTCCATTTTTTTTCTCCAAGAGAAACTGACTGAATTGGTTGTCTTTGTTGGAGTAGCTTTTTCTTATGTTGTTTTTCATTTTAAAGCATGTAAACTTAATGAGAAAAAGAAACTTGTGTAAGTTTTAAATTTATTTTTGAATAATACATATTACAAGTACAGTGAAACCTATGAGGGCTGGAAGTCAGAAGTGTGCCTTGCTTTACTGAGTCTTGCCAGTTTTCCGCTTTGACAAGGTTCAGTCTCGCCACTTTTCTATTGCTTGCTTCAGTGGAAAATATTTGTATTTTCCTTCTCTGACAGGTTTCCACCTTACACAGGTTCCAACTTTCTCAAGTTTTACTATAGTGTCTTTCAAAGACGTATACCCAATCCTCAGGAAAAGGAAGTTTTGGTGACTCAAAAGATTGGATTGATAGGCTAAAATCCTTGAGCCATCTCTTCCTAATTTTGTACTTCCATATCCTAGCCTTAAAAGAAATTGTTTCTATCACACCCATAATAAAAAATCTCCTATTCTAATAAAAGACAGACAGATTCCCTGGAACAAGTGAAATGAAATGGAGACTAGAGACCAGTCATATGAATTATATTAGGAGTTTTTGAAGCAAAGTATTGAATCAGTTCAGCCAACCAGTTTAGAAATTCACTTGGTGACAAGTGTGAAACTTTGGAGACAGTCACATTGGAGTTCCGTTGTGATTTTGCCATTTACTACCTGTGAGACTTGGATAATTTACTTTAACCTCTCTAATCTTCAAAGTTTCCTCATGAATGAAGAGCGTGGATTAAATGATCCTTAAAATCCCTCCCATATTAGTGTTCTCCAATTCTATGAACATGATTTATCCATTTTATGCTCACTCTGCTATCTAGAGAAGGTCCTATCATATTCTTCTTTGGATGTATGAATCAGTTGTATATATTTACACACATTTCTACAGTATTAGAATAGTTTTCAGATTTAATATTGCCTAAAACCTCTGACTTGCCCTACCATCCTGACAGAAGGCTCAAGCAAGGCAAGACACTGAACAAAATATAAGAAATAGTGCAAGACTTAAGCAAAGTCTGATTTCTGACATTCTCGAGTACTAATGCAACATGTAGATATCTGAGTCTCACTCTAAAATTATTGCTGTTGAGGATGTCTACTGCTCTTTGCTGTATGGTAAACATTTAAGTACTTACCTTATGGCAGGCTGGGTACTATACCCTGATGATGCAGTTATAAATAAGACATAATGCAGTTTCTGCCCTATTGGGATGCACAGTGTAGTGAAGAATTTGTGCACACGTTGTTGTTGTTGTTAAGTGCCTTCGAGTCATTTCTGACTCATAGCGACCCCATGCACAGCAGAACGAAACACTGCCCGATCCCGCGCCAGCCCCACAATCCCTGCTATACTTGAGCCCATCATCGCAGCCACCATATCAATCCATCTCATTGAAGGCCTCCCCCTCTTTCGTCGACCCTCCACCCTACCAAGCATGACATCCTTCTCCAGGGAATGGTCCTTTCTTACAACATGACCAAAATAGGTGAGACAAAGTCTGGCCATTCTTGCTTCCAAGGAGCATTCTGGCTGCACTTCCTCCAGGACAGATCTGTTAGTTCTTTTAGCAGCCCACGGTACTTTCAGCATTCTTCGCCAGCACCACAACTCAAAAGCATCAACTCTTCTTCGGTCTTCCTTATTCATTGTCCAGCTCTCACATGCATACGAGGCGACTGGAAATATCATGGCTTGTGTCAGGCGCACCTTAGTCCTCAAGGAGATATCCTTGCTCCTCAGCACTTGAAACAGTTCCTTAACCCTGGGTAATTTGTATAAGATATAGTAATATTAAGATAAAAGTAGAGTGCTTTCTATGGGAGCCTAGAATACTTAGCCAAATCTAACAACCAGGCGAGACTGCCTGGAGAAGATAATCCCTGAGATGTCTTAAAGAATGAGTGATTGCAAGGTGGATGGGGACTAAAAGTAGTTCAGTACTATGAAAGAACATATTTTCAAGCACAGTCACCAACTGGAAATACAGCTAGATGGCTCGGTCACAGAGAGCCTTGTATACCATTAAGGAATTTGGACTTAATTTGTGGATATTAGGGAGCCATTGAAGAGTTTTAAATATAGGAGTGGCATGATCAGAATTGAATTTTTGATGGATAACTGTGGCTGAAATTGTGTTATTGTTGTTAGGTGCTGTCAAGTCAGTTCTGATTCATAGTGACCCTGTGTCCAACAGAATGAACACTACCCCATCCTGCACCATCCTCACAACTGTTGCCATATTTGAACCCATTGTGACAGTATTGTGTCAGTACATCTTGTAGAGGGTCTTCCTCTTTTTCACTGACCCTCTACTTTACCAAATATGATATCCATGGTAGTTAAAATTGTGTGTCAACTTGGCTGGACCATGGTTTTGAGTGGCTGGTCAGCTAGATGTAGTTATTTCCCATGATGAAATTGTAATCATCTCCATGGTGGAATCTACTGTGAGCAGCTAGGGAGCTTGCTGTAGGGTGTGGCCTGCTTCTACTATATAAGAAGGTTTAGGAAAATCTCTAGCTTTTGGCATATCTGGATCCTACATGTCACTGAATCTTCATCTTAGTGGCCTGTCATGTTGCCTGCTGATCTTGGGATTGTTCCTAGACTTGAACTAGTGGCCTGCTATGTTGTCTGCTAATCTTGGGACTGCCACTTTACCTGTCAATCTTGAGTTCATCAGCCTCGACAGCCAATACTTGCATGAGTCAGAAAAAGCCTCCAGCTCTAGTGGGCCTGGAACAAGAGGTAGAGCTGAAACCCAAGATTGAAGGGCCTTCACCTAGCCCCTAGAGCTGGCACTTTGAACTCAGACTTCTAGCCTCCTAAACTATGAGCAAATAAATCTTTGTTTGTTAAAGCCATCTGCTTGTGGCATTTCTGTTGTAGCAGGACTAGAGAACCAAACAATATCCTTCTGCAGGAACTGGTCCCTCCTGACAATGTGACCAAAATATGAGAGGCATCGTCTTGCCATCCTCGCTTCTAAGGAGCATCCCAGCTATACTTTACCCAAGACAGATTTGTTTGTTCTTCAGGCAATCCATGGTATATTAGATACTCTCTTTGCCAACACCATAATTCCAGTGCATCAATTCTTTGTTCTTCCTTGTTCATTGTCTAGCATTCCCATGCATATGAGGCAATTGAAAATATCATGACTTGGGTCAAGCACACCTTTATCTTCAACATGACGTCTTTGCTCTTTAACACTTTAAACCGTTGTTTTGAAGCAGATTTTCCCGGTGCAATATATCATTAGTTTCTCTGCTGCTGGTTTTGTGGACATTGATTGTACATGCAAGTAAAATGAAATCCTTGATAACTTCAGTCTTTTTTCTGTTTATCATGATATTGCTTATTGGTCCAGTTGTGAGGACTTTTGTTTTCTTTATATTGAGGTGTAACTCATACTGAAGGCTATACTCTTTGATCTCATCAATAAGTCCCTTTCACTTTCAGCAAGAGAGGTATTTAAGTGAGGGGAAAGGAGTCAAAACTGGAAGTAGGAATATAGTCCAGCTGAGAGACAATGAGCAATCTGTAGGTGATAAGGATGAAATTGAGAAGATGAATTTTGTACTATCTTTGTAAACTAGCTCTGAAAAGACACCTTGAGCAATCCTAAGCAGGAAATGGGCTAATCTAAACATGGTTTGTGACACTTCATCTTTTTTTGTGCTACTTGATTTCATGTAGAATATATGGTAGTAGCTAGGGTTGGATGAAGTCAGAATCGGCTGAGCAACACTAATTATTTTGCCTACCAGCTTTTCACCAGCCTCTGTGTTCTCCAAGGGAATTTTCTTGAACCTGAGTCTGGTTCTCCTGAAAAGTTAGGAAGCCAGAACCTATTATTGTCTCTGAACCAGTGGTCTCTGGTTCAAGCTTAGTGCCTGGGTTCAACAATTTGTAAGCCTTCCTCCTATGCAAATGTAAAGCATATAGATAAGTAGACTATTTGATGAGTAGGCTACTGTAAGTTCATTGAAATAAAGAATCCCACAAGTTATCCCAGCTGTCCTGGGATCCTATAGTGGAAAAAAGATAAAGTGCTCTGTGTAAAGCAAATATAATTTGAGAATTGAAAAAAGAAGAAAAAAGGTAAATACTGGCACCAAAACTGAATGCAAGACTCGTGGAAATACAGACTAGTATATCACTGGTTAGAATTTCCTTCATTTTGCAAAGCCACGAGCCACATGCATCAGCTCACCACAAAGTCATTAAGCCTTTTTAAGCTCAGATGAAAAACATTAACAAATACCACAAAAGGCTTTAGTATAGCCCCTTTGTTCATTCACATATGGCACTTTATAACTCCTGCACCACTCTGGTCGTGTGTTTGTTTAAGCTGCCTCCATCAGGCTAGTCCTGAAAGAACAAAAGACATCTTGAGCAATCCTAAGCAGGAAATGGGCTAATCTAAACATGGTTTGTGACACTTTAAGTAGAATAGAAAGGGGAGGGATTGATTAGTCATTAATGTCCAATTGGCTCCATATGGATGTTGCAATAATAAAGCCTTTTTTCAGAGCAGTAGCAGAGTTATTGAATTAGAGGTTTATGTTTCCTCAGAGCTGACCTTAGGGAATTCCTTTTTGGTTCTTCTTGTTGATCTTTTAAAGAGAATGGGGTTGCTAATAGAAAAAATAGAATACTTATCTGCAGTAACACTTGCTCCTAATCTTGCAACCAAGAAATGCATTAATTTAGCATCATTTTAATTTCTTCTATAATTTCAGTCCTTAGTGCTTTCTTTGCATGCCCTTGCATCTTTGGTGGGGTAGTATTTCAGAGACCAATTAGGCAGTGGCATGAACTTCATAACTGGTAATGTGCTCCTCTAATGTGCTTAGCTGTGCAGGGAAGTGGCATCCTTTAGGGGGAAAAGGATGTTCTTTCTCTGCAAGGGACAGTAGGCTTTGAAAATCGGAGTTATTTCCAATCAATGAATACAGACTGGGTCAACTTTGGTAAAAAGAGACATGCACTAGACTGAAAATTAGAAGACCTTGGTTCTAGATCTGGCTCTGCTCCTTATTAGCAGTATACTCAAAGTCACAAACTCACTGCCATCACGTTGACTTTGACTCAGAGTGACCCCCATTGGGTTTCCAAGGCTATAAATCTTTACAGAAGTAAAGATTGCCCCATCTCCCTTCCGTGGAGTGGCTGATGTGTTTGAACTGCTGGCCTTCTGGTTAGTAGCCAAATGCTTTACCCACTGTGCCACCAGAGCTTCTTAGCAGTATACTAAGCAACTGGTTATTTCAGAAGAAAATAACATAACCTCTCTAAGCCTTGGTTTCCCCATCTATAAAATGGGACAAATGATATCTACCCTCTTACCTATTTCAAAGGATAGGAAAGAGGATCAAGATAATGTATTTAATGAAAGCACATTGTAAATACTATTGTATGCAAAATTGGTCAGAAATTGACCCAATGATCTTATCCTGGAAACTGACCGTCGCTCTAGCATATCAGAAAGAAAAAATTGGCCTTTGGAGAATAATTTTGGCACTCTGGTTACTGAAATGTTTCCAAAGTGCCCAATGGAAACAAATTTTTCATGTGTACACTATCTATATCTAGGCATATCTATGTATTCAGATCTATATGTATCTCTATATATGCATCTAGGTATGTATGGTATATCTGTCTCTCACTGTATATCTATATGTTTTTCATTTAAAGAATTTCATGATGTAGACAAGCTTGATAGTTGAGAGAAATAGAATATTTGTTTTTAGTGGATTAAAGAACTTTAGGATGAAAACAGAAAGGAAAGTTTACCTATAGTCTTCCCCTACTTTGGACAAATGAGGCATGAACAAATCTTAAAGTACTTTAATCAAAGTACATACCACAAGGAATTCCTCTTTTATTCTTCCACTGTTGGTTCCTTCCCTCCCCCCCCCCCACCTATCTTTAGCACCCATCTTTTTTTCACCAATCTTTAGAATTGGTTGATATCCAACTATTTCAGAAAGTACCATATGATCAAGAACCAATGATACTGAAGGAAGAAGTCCAAACTGCACTAAAGGAACTGGCGAAAAACAAGGCTCTTAGAATTGATGGAATACCCATTGAGATGTTTTAACAAATGGATGCAGCACTGGAGGCACTCACTCTTGTATGCCAAGAAATTTGGAAGACAGCTTCCTGGCCAATTGGCTGGAAAAGATCCATATTTGTGCCCATTGCAAAGAAAGGTGATCCCACAGAATATGGAAATTATTGTACAATATCATTAACATCACATGCAAGTAAAGTTTTGCTGAAGATAATTCAGAAACATTTGCAGCAATATATTGACAGGGAATTTCCAGAAATTCAAGCTAGTTTCAGAAGAGGATGTGGAATGCTGATGTCAGATGCATCTTGGCTGAAGGCAAAGAATATCTGAAAGATGTTTATCTGTATTTTATTGACTATGCAAAGGCATTCAACTGTGTGGATCATAACAAATCATAGATAACATTGGCGAGGAATGGGGATTCCAGAACATGCCTAATTTTTCATATTTTTTTTCTAAAATTCCTTCGTCACCTACATTTGTTGATGTTCTAATCATCATTTTCTCTTGTTTTTATTGTTGTCAAGTCTACTTCCACTTCTAGTGACCCCTTGTGTACAGTGTAGAACTGCTCCATGGGGTTTTCAAGACTGACTTTCTGGAAGCAGATCACCAGGCCTGTCTTCTGAGGCACCTCTGGGCAGATTTGAATCTCCAGTCTTTCAGCTAATCTCAGACTCAACCATTTGTACCACGTTGGGATTTCTTTTTTCTATGTTAGCTCAAACAAACAAACAACAGTTGCTCTCTAGTCTGTTCCAACTCATGGTGATCTCATATGTGCCAAAGCAGAAATGTGATCTATGAAGTTTTCAATGGCTGCTTTTGGGGAAGTTGATATCCAGGCCTTTCTTCCAAGTGCCTCTGGGTGAACTTGAACCTCCAACTTTTCAGTTAGCAACTGAGCTTGTTAACCATTTATACCATCCAAGAACTCCAAACCAAACAAGAGATTATCAAATGTGTCTTATAATTTATCCCATAATCTCACCCAAGAGAATTAACAATTCTGTTGATAGACTGAAGTAGTTTGAGGTACTTTGATTGCCAACAATTCTATCAAGCAACCCTATAGTCAGTCTCTCTCTCTCTCTCTCTCTCTCCATATATATATATATATATATATATATATATATATATGTCTCTTGGAGCTCTGGCGGTGTAGTGCCTAAGGCATTTGACTGCTAACCAGAAGACTGGTGGTTCAAACCCACCACCCATTCCTTGGAAGGAAGATTGGGCAATCTACTTCTGTAGAGATACCGCCTCAGAAACCCAAGGAGGGATTGTTATGAGTTAAATTGACTCAATGCAGTGAGATTTTTTGTTGTTGTTGTTGTCATTTTGTTTTATTAATAAGCAACAGTAGTATTTTTTGCTCTTCTTAGTAACTCTTTTCATAAACAAGTCCATCTTTTAGGATTCACAGTAGCATGAACATGTTATATATTTTTCAGGCACCTAGAAAAAGGATTTTTTAAAGATCTTTTTTTGTTTGATTGGCTGGTTTTCTGTTTTATTTTGGTTATTTTGCCTGTACTCCCTCCCACCCTCCCTCCCTTTCATCCTTCCTTTCTTCTTCTCTCCCACCCTCCCTCCACTTCATTCTTTCCTTCTGACAGTTAAAATAATTTTATTGTTGGGTAGCACCCCATTATGTAGATATACCACAATTTGTTTGTGCATTCTCTAGTTGTTTCCAGCTTGGGACTAATAAAAAAAGCTGCTGTCATGTTCACATAACAACAACATGTTCTTACATAAATCTATTTTATGGAAAAAATGTTTTCATGTTTATTGGATTAGTACATTGGAATGGAATATCTGGGTCATGTTGTTGTTAGGTGCTGTCGAGTCGTTTCTGACTCATATCGACGCTATGCACAGCAGAACGAAAACTGCCTGGTCCCAGCCAGCTCCATGATCCTTGCTGTACCTGAGCGCATTGTCACAGCCACTGTGTCAATCTATTTTGTTGAGGGCCTTCCCCTCCTTCATGGACCATCCACCTTACCAAGCATGACATCCTTCTCCAGGGAATGATTCCTTCTGATAACATGACCAAAGTAGGTGAGACAAAAGTCTGGCTATTCTCACCTCCAAGGAGCATTCTGCCTGCACTTCCTCCAGGATGGATTTGTTAGATGTTTTAGCAGTCCATGGTACTCTCAGCATTCTTTGCCAGCACCACAACTCAAAAGCATCAATTCTTCGGTCTTCCTTATTCATTGTCCAGTTCTCACATGCTTATAAGGTGATGAAAATACTATGACTTGTGTTAGGTGCACCTTAGTCCTCAAGGAGATATCTTTGCTCATCAGCACTTGAAAGAGCTCCTTTGCAGCTGATTTGCCCAGTGCTGTACGTCATCTGATGTCCTGACTGTTTCTTCCATTGGCATCAATTGTAGAACCAAGCAACATGAAGTCTTTAACAACTTCAGTCTTTTCTCCATTTTTCGTGATGCTGCTTATAGGTCCAGTTGTGAGGATTTTTGTTTTCTTTATGTTGAGATGTACTCGATACTGCAGACTGAAGTCTTTAATCTTCTTCAGTAAGTGCTTCAAGTCATCCTCACTTTCAGCAAGCAAAGTTGTGTTGTCAGCATATCCTAGGTTGTTAATGATTCTTCCTCCAATCCTGATGCCATGTTCTTCTCCATATAGTCCAGCTTCTCGGATTATTTGCTCAGCATATAGACTGAATAAGTATGGTGAAATGTTACAACCCTGACACACTCCCTTCTTGATTTTTAACCCTGCAGTGTCCCCTTGTTCTGTTCGAATGACAGCCTCCTGGTCTATGTACAGACTCCTCATGAGTACAATCAAGTGTTCTGGAATTCCCATTCTTCTCAATATTACCCATAATTTGTTATGATCCGCAAAATCAAATGCTTTTGCATAGTCAGTAAAGCACAAGTAAACATCTTTCTGGGTTTCTTTACTTTGAGCCAAGATCCGTCTGACATCAGCAGTGATATCCCTTGTTCCACGTCCTCTTCTGAATTCAGCTTGCATTTCTGGAAGTTCTCTGTCAATATACTGCTGCAACTGTTTTTGGATTATCTGCAAAATAATTCTTACTTCATGCCAGTAAGATTTTACTTGCATGTGATATTAATGTTTTTGTTCGATAATTTCTACATTCTTTGGGATCACCTTTCTTTGGAATGGGTACAAATATGGATCTCTTCCAGTCAGTTGGCCAGGTAGCTGTCTTCCAAATCACTTGGCATAACTGAATGAGTGCCTCCAGTGGGGCATCCATTTGTTGAAACATTTCAATGGGTATTCCATCAGTTCCTGGTGCCTTGGTCTTTCCCAATTCCTTCAGTGAAGTTTCAACTTCTTCCTTCAACACCATTGGTTCTTGATCATATGCCACTTCCTGAAATAGATGAAGGAGCTCTGGTAGCATAGTGGCTAAGACACTTGACTGCTAACCATAAGGCTGGAGGTTCAAACCCACCAGCCACTCCTCAGAAGGAAGATGGGGCAATCTACTTCTGTAGTGATACTGCCTCAGAAACCCATGGATGGGTCGCTATGAGTCAGGTCCAACTCGATGGCACATAACAACAATGAAATAGATGAAGATTGACTAGGTCTTTTTGGTACAATGACTCTGTGTATTCCTTCAATTTTCTTTTAATACTTCCTGCATCATTCACTATTTTGCCCATAGAATCTTTCAATATTGCAACACGAGGCTTAAATTTTTTCCTCAGTTCTTTCAGCTTGAGAAATGCCAAGCGTGTTCTTCCCTTTTGGTTTTCTAACTCCAGGTCTTCGCACGTTTCCTTATAGCAATTGGCTTTGTCTACTCAAGCTGCTCTTTGAAATCTGTATTCAGCTCTTTTATCTTGGTATTTTTTCCATTTGCTTTAGCTACTCTCTGTTCAAGGGAAATTTGCAGAGTCTCTTCTGGCATCAATTTTGTTTTTTTCTTCCTTTCTTGTCTTTTTAATGACCTCTTGCTTTCTTCATGGATGATGTTATTGATGTCATCCCATAATTCTTCTGGTTTTCTGTCATTGGTACTCAATGCATCAAATGTATTCTTTAGATGGTCCCTAATTTCAGGAGGGATATATTCAAGGTAATATTTTGGCTCTTATGGACTTGTTTTAATTGTCTTCAACTTCAAGTTGAATTTCCATATGAGCAGTTGATGATCTGTTCTGCAATCAGCTCCTGGCCTTGTTTTGGCTAAATATATTGAGTTTTTCCATTGCCTCTTGCCACAGATGTAGCCAATCTTACTCCTGTATACTTCATCTGGTGATGTGTATAGCCACCATTTGTGTTGTTGAAAAAAGGTATTTGCAATAAATAAGTCATTGGTCTTGCAAAATTCTATCATGTGGTCTCCAATGTTATTTCTGTCAACAAGGACAAATTTTCCAACTACTGGTGATTCTTCTTTGTTTCCAAATTTTGCATTCCAGTCACCAGTGATAATTAACACATCTTGATTGCATGCTCAGTCAATTTCAGACTGCAGAAGTTGATAAAAATCTTCAATTTGTTCATCTTTGGCTTTGGTGATTGGTGCGTAAATTTGAATAATTGTAGTATTAACTGGTCTTGCTTGTAGGTGTATGGATATTATTCTATCACAGCATTGAACTTCAGAACAGATCTTGAAACATCTTTTGTGATGTTCCTCTTCAAACTGTCATTGCCGGCAAAGTAGATCATATGGTCATCTGATTCGAAATGGACAAAACCAGTCCATCTTAGTTCACTAATGCCTAGGATATCAATCTTTATTTGTTTCATTTCACTTTTGGCAACTTCCAATTTTCCTAGATTCATACTTCGTACATTCCATGTTCCAATTATTAATGGATGTCTGCAGCTGTTTTTCTTCAAATTGGGTCATGCCACGTCAGCAAATGGAGGTCCTGAAAGCTTTACTTTATCCATACCATTATGGTTGGTTCTACTCTGATGATGCAGCTCTTTCCCACTTGTATTTTGAGTGCCTTCTGACCTAAGGACCTGGTCTTTCTGCACTGTATCGGGCAGTGTTTCAGTCATAAAGTTGCCCAGTAATGTATCAAACAGTGTTTCTCTGCTATTCATAAGGTTTTCCCTGG
>NW_006921601.1:14526480-14529080 GCF_000298275.1 Orycteropus afer afer | reverse complement strand
GACGGCACATAGCAACAACAACAACATCAGTATATTAGGATTCTAATTGCTCCAGATCCTTGCCAGCATTTAGTGTTGTAGTTCATTCTAGTGGGTGAGAAGTGGTATCACACTGGGGTCTTAATTTGCATTTTCCTGAGAACTAATGATATAGAATATCTTTTTATGTATTCATTGACCACAACTATATTTTCTTTTGTAAAGTCTTCAAGTCTTTGGCCCATTTTAAAATTGGATGGTTTATGCTCTTACTGTTTTTTGTAGAAGTTCTTTATATATTCTGGATACAACTTCATGTCAGATAGGGTACTTTGACATTTTATTTTATTAACAATGACTTTTGAAGAATAGAGTTTTATCATTTTACTTATATGTTTAATTTTGTTCTCTTTTTGCCATATCTAAGAAATATTTATTTATTTCATGGTCATCCTATCTGTTCTTCTATGAGTGTAATGATTTTTAAAGACCAAATCCTGTCTTAGTTTTCTTTTGCTGCTATAACAGAAATACCACAAAGTAGATGGCTTCAACAAACAAATTTATTCTCTTATAGTTCAGGATCGGGTTTGACTCGACGGCACATAACAACAAACAACAACAATAGTTCAGGAAAATAGAAGTTTGAATTCAGAAAGCTGGTCCTAGGGGAAAACTAAGCTAGAAGTCTGAGTTCAGAGTCAGCTCTAGGGGCTGGGTAGAGGCCCCTTGACCTTTTAGTTGTGATTCATCTTAGCTTAATTGTTGGGTATAATGTATTGTAAGAGCTCAAGATTTTTTTTTTTTTCCACATATTTTTACACTTGCTCTAGCACTATTTGTTGAAAAGACTGCCTAGGTCTTCACTGAAAATTGACCATATATATGAGGGTCTAATTATGGACTCTTTATTCTGTTCTCTGATCTATTTGTCTAGCCTTATGCCAATACAGTTACTGTAGACTCAACAGCACATAACAACAACAACAACAACAGTTTTTTCAAGAAGTGATGGAGTACTTTTAGTGTAAGTCTTGAAATTAGAGCGTTTGAATCCTCCAACTTTGTTCAAGTTTATTTTGATTGTTCTTAATACTTTTCATATAAATATTAAAATAAATTTGTCAATTTCTTTTAAAAAAAGTTATTTCCTAGATTTTTACTAAAATTTTGTTGCGTCTGTAGGTCAACTTGGTAAGGATTGACATTTTAACAACATTGGTTCTTTCAATCTATTAACGTACAAATGTTTTGTTTTCAGAGTAGAGGTCTTCCACACATTTTCTTAATGTTATTCCTAAGATTTTATTTTCTGATGCTATTATAAATGTACATTTAAAAATATTTTTTAATTGTTTGTTGCTTGTTGTTTTTAAGTGCCATCCGTATGTTCACAGAACAAAATACTGCCTAATCCTGTGCTATCGTCATAATCATTCCTTTGCTTGAGCCCATTGTTGCAGCCACTGTGTCAATCCATCCTGTTGACGGTCTTCCCCTTTTTGCTGATCTTCTACTTTACCAAGCATGATACCCTTCTGCAGGGATTGGTCCTTCGTGGTAACATGATCAAAGTATGAGATATAAAGTCTGGCCATTCTTGCTTCTAAGGAACATTCTGGTTGTACCTCTTCCAACACAGATTTGCTCTTTCTTCTGGCAGTCCATGGTATATTCAGTATTTTTTCCCAACACCATAATTCAAATGCATCTGTTCTTCTTTGGTCTTCCTTACTCATGCGTAGCTTTCACATGCATATGAAACAATTGAAAATACCATGACTTGGATCAGGCACACCTTGGTCTTTAAAGTGACATATTGTCTCCTTAACACTTTAAAGAGGCCTTTTGCAGCAGATTTGCCCAGTGTAATAATGCATCATTGGATTTCTTGACTACTGCTTTCATGGACATTGATTGTGGATCCATGTAAAATGAAATCCTGGACAACTTCAATCTTTTCTTCGTTTGTCATGATGTTGCTTATTGGTCCAGTTGTGAGGATTTTTGTTTTCCTTCTGTTGAGATGTAATCCATAGTGAAGGCTGTAGTCTTTGATCTTCATAAGTAATTGCTTTAAGTCCTCCTCATTTTTAGTAATCAAGGTTGTTGCTAGTATATAGAAAAAACAATTTCTATATGTTCATTGGCGCTCTGGTGGCATAGTGCTCTAAGGCATTTGACTACTAACCAGAAGACTGGCAGTTCTAACCCACCAGCCACTCCTCAGAAGGAAGATTGGGCATATATTTCTGTAGAGATACTGCCTCAGAAACCCAAGAAGGGGTCGCTATGAGTCAAATCAACTCAACAGTGTTAAATTCACTTACTCATACTAGTAATTATTTTAGGTTCCATGTAAATAATTAGACATCTGTGAATAAAGATAATTTATTCATTGTTTTATAATTTGTGTGCTTTTATTTCCTGATGTCCGGAAGAGAATTTATTACCAATGGTAAGAATAGACATCCTTGCCTTGTTCTTCATCTGGTAAGAAATCGTTCAGTGGTTCACTATTAAATATGATACTAGCTATACATTTTTAAAAAATGCCTTTTATCAGGCAGAAAATACCCTTCTAGTCCTAGTTTCCTTAGAGGTTTTTTTTTTTTTTTAAT
>NW_006921601.1:14508581-14526380 GCF_000298275.1 Orycteropus afer afer | reverse complement strand
AAATATATTGTGATTATATATATATGCTTTGTTCTGTTAATGTGGTGAATTACATTGATTTTCAAATGTTAAATTAATCTTGCATTCCTGGGATGAATCATACTTGATCAGGATGTATTACTGCATATTGCTGGATTCAATTTGCTAATATTTTATTGAGAAATTTTGTATTTAATTTCAAGTCTCTGTCAGGGTATGGTTACCTCATAAAATTAAGTGGAAAACATTTCTTCTTCCCCTACTTTCTGAAAGACTGTATGTAAGATTTTTTTTTTTTCCCCTTGAATATTTGATAGAATTTACCAGTAAAACCATTTGTGTGTGCAGTTTTCTTTGTGGGAAGGTTGTTGGTTATAAATTCAATTTCTTTATTAGTTACAGAGTACAGATTTTCTATTTATTTTTGAGTAATTTTTGGTAGTTTGTTTCTTTCAAGGAATTTTTTCATATCATCTAAGTTCTCATTTACTGGCATGAAATTATTTGTAGTATTTCTTATTATTCATTTAATATGTGTAGTATCTATAATAAAATCCCCTTTTTGGTTTTAAATATTAGTAATTTTCTTTTCTCTATTTTTTTCTTGGTCAGTTTCACCAGGGGTTATCAATTTTATAATTTTTTCAAAGAACTAGGCTTTATCTTTATTGTGTCTGTTTTCATTTTTATTATTTATTTATATGTTCTGACATTCTCTGTATTTTATTTGTATTGTTTTATTCATTTCTATTAAATGTAATATTAATTTATGATAGGATTACGATTTGCTTTTTGTTGTACTTGTTTTTGACTTTCTGCTCTTCTTTCCTGCCTTGTTTTGCATTCATTGAACAATTTTCTAGGATTACATGTGAATTACTCTACTGGTTTTTTAGCTATACTTCTTTGTATTTTTTAAAATTGGTTGTTTTAAGGATTCACTCTGCATCCTTAACTGTCATTACAGTACCACTTCATATAAAATAAAACAGCCTTTCAACAATTTAATTACATTTATTATGCAAAAGATAATATGCTATTTTTGTCACATACGTTACCTTTTCATATGCTATAAATCTCACAATGCAGCATTCTACTTTTGTATTAGAAATTTCCTTGTTTTGACTTGATGGCAATGGGTTTGGGATCTCTATGTATTTTTAGGTTGTCTTTTAAAGACATTAAACGATCAGTTGTTTATTAAAGGCATCCATAGAAATATTCTTCTCTTTATTTAGTCACTAATTTATCATTTCTGATGTTCTTCCTTTCTGTCTTGTATATCCAAGTTTCTATCTGGTGTTATTTCTTTTCATCTTGACTAATTTCCTTTAATATTACTTATATATCTTTTTTAGGAGCTCTGTGGTATAGTGGTTAAGGCATTTAGCTGCTAACCAAAAGGTCAGTAATTCTAACCCACCAGCTGCTCCATGGGAGAAAGATGATACAGCTTACTTCTGTAAAGATTTTCAGTCTTGGAAACCCAATGAGGGTCTCTATGAGTCAGAATTGACTCAATGGCAGTGAGTTTATATATCTCTATATATCTTTTGGTATAGGTCTGATGGTAACAAATTCTCTCAGCTTTCATTTATCTTAAAAATGTTTGTTTTAGAATTTTATCTTTATCTTTGGTTTTCAGCAGTTTGACTAGTGCTTAGTTGTGATATTCCTTGTTTATTTATTCTACCTGAGTGTCTTAAACCTGTAAGGTGATGTTTCTTAGCAAATTTGGGTCATTTTCAACCTGCGTTTCTTAAAAAAATTTTCAGTCATGGTTGTCTCACTTCTCTTTTTCTGGTCTCCAGTTACACATATTGTAGGATACTTCTTATTGTCCTACATTTTGCTGAATCTATGTTTACTTTTTTTTTTTTTTTTTTCAGTTTTTTGGGACTAGATGGGTTCTTATCTTTTTATTTTTAAGTTTGTTGTTGTTGTTATGTGCCCTCGAGTTGGACCCGACTCATAGTGACCCCTCCTTGGATTTCTCAGTCAGTATCACTAAGGAAGTAGATTGCCCCATCTTCCTTCCAAGGAGTGGCTGGTGGGTTTGAACCGTCAGCCTTCTGGTTAGCAGTCAAGTGCCTTAGGCACTATGCTACCAGAGCTCCTATTTTCAAGTTTACACACCCTTTATTCTTTGACCTGTTAAGTCCATCCTGTGAATTTTCATCTCAGAAATTATACTTTTCAATTCTAGAACTTCATTTGTTTCTTATTATAGTTTTAATTTCTCTGCAGAGTTTCCTCATCTGTTCATTCATTATTACCATCTTTTTCTTTAAATCCTTGAGCATATTTATAATGGCTAGTTTAAAACTCTTATCCACTAATTACACCATCTGGATCATCTCAGATTCTCTCTCTGTTGATAATTTAATTATTTGGTCTTGGAGTCACATTTTCCTGATTCTTAGTATGACTAGTAATTTTTTATTACATGTTGTATACAAGGTGGATTATAAATTGTAGAGCTGCTCAAGTCTGTTATCTTCCTTTGAAGAGTATCTATTTTGTGGTAAAATTAAAAAAACTATACTCACTGCTATCAAGTCAAGTCAGATCTGACTCTCTACAGAAATAGATTGTTCAGTCTTCCTTCCGAGGAGTGGTGGGTGGGTTGGAACCACCAGCCTTCTGGTTAGCAGTCAAACGCTTTAGACACTGTGCCACTAGAGCTCCTTTTTTTTTTTTTGGTAGCAGGCAGTTAAAATTTACTTACTGATTACCTTGTATTTGTGGAGACTTAATTTTAATTTTTCACTGTAAGGGACAGTCTTTTTCAGTTTTAGACCTAGGATGAGTCCTTATTCCTAGGGTATAGTTTCTATTTCTTAGGATTTGATGGAAATTGACTCCATTAAATGGAAAGTACAATGTATTTACCAACACGCTCTGATTGGTAGGATTCAAATCTAAATTCTGACTCCCTTTTAGTGGGCAAAAGCCTAAATCTCTAGATTTTTCTATTATACAGCACTGCTTTTTACTGGGCTCATTGGCATCTTCCTGTATATGCAAAGTTTAAGGATTAGATACTCAGGAAGCCTCAAACTTCGTCTTCTAACGCATTAGGTCAATTTTACTCTGTCTTTCTGTTTGATTTCTAGCCACTTCATGCTATGCTGACTGCAAGGTGTTTTCATTTCCCTCACTTGTTTTCATTCTCATTCAGTTTTTTTTTTCTATTCAATTAAGTTTTTCTCAATTTTTTTCATTCTGGGATTGAATCCCCTCCAGTTACACCTTAATGTTGATAGCTCTCAAGTGCTTTCAAATAATTGTTTTTACATATGTTCTCCAGAACTTATCATTATTATCTGTTGTAGAGTTGGTCTGATATAAACTATTCTGCCATTGTCAGAAGTAGATTCCAGAATGAGAATTTTTTGTGCCAGTATTTTGCATATATCACATTCATTCTGTCTTAAATTTAGGGTTTAATGGGCCTGTGAGAAGGTATTTACTTACTTTGTTTTTCTCTATTCTTTATTATCTATTCACTAATAATCGTCAAGGCTAGTTAGTGATGTTTTCTCATTTTGTTTCCATTTGTATCTCTTCTAAAGCATATTTGTTCATGTAACTCCCTGCTTAACAACCTGAGAGGTTTCTTGGTTTTATGTTCAAGGTACTTAGCAATCTAGCGCCTGCTTACTTTTCTAATTTCACCCCTTAGTTCCCTTCTTTTTTTCCCATAAGCCCAAGCATGGCCATCTTCTTGTTATTCCCTCAGACCTCCTGGGCTTTTGTCACATCTCTGTACCTTTATTCACACTGACTCTTCAGCCTGAATTGCTTTCACAAACATAACTGCTAGTGAATTATTGCTCTTCCTTTAAGATGCTCCTCAAGCATCACATCCTCTCTGAAACTTCTCTGACATTCATCTGCATCTTCCCCAACAGTGTTGATAGTTCTTCTCTGCTTTCATAGTATCTTTAAATACCTTTGTTGGCACTTATACTGTTTTGTAGTTTGTTATTTGTGTATCTATTTTCCCCACTGAGTAAACTACTGAAAAACAAGTCACATGTATTATTTTTCTTTGTATACCCCAGCACAATACAAGGAACATCCACAATTTGTTAGAGGTGTTTTCTGAATTAATACATACATAAATAGTTATTAAATATGTTATAGAATTAACCAGAGTTCTTCCATAGAGAGAACTTTAAACATGCACAAACATGCACAAACTTTAAACATGCACAAACATGCACTTACTCACTCACTCATTCACATAACCCTTGGAATTTACCAAGAAATGGGCCTCTCTGGGAGTAGTTCAGGACCATTGCAATAGGCTACGATGGTGAATCTGGTCTTCTTTCCAACCCACCTGGAAAAACTTAATTTTATATTTTCTATTGAAATCATAGCTTCCTAAGAAGGGATTTGCTTTGGCAATTTCTTTCTCCATTGATTAACTATCTTTCTTCTTCTATCTGCCACAGTGGCACTGTGGTTAAAACATTCAACTGGTAACTAAAAGACTGATTGTTTGAATCCACCAGCTGCTCCACGGGAAAAAGGTACTACAAATCTGTGTTGTACTAAAAGTCATTGCTATAGCTGATGCTTGATAAGGTATCAGATACATTTATAGAGGTAGTTACAAACGTTCGTCTCTTGGATGTCTTTCCTTCTTGAATCTTGGTTATTTTTATACAACATTCCTAATTTAGCTTAGGATGTTCCCATTCTTTATTCATTTCATTCTCCCTGCATGATAGGAGAAGAGGCAAGGAAAAGGAGATGTGCACATGTCCTAGAGTATTTTCTCTCCTCCTATGGAGCAGCTGGTAGGTTTGAACTGTCAACCTTCTGGTTAGCAGCCAAATGCCTTACCCACTAGGCAACCAGAGCTCCCTGTTTCATTCTTAATTCTTTACTATGCACCAGGATTGAATTTCTCAATTTCTGGAAGCATTCCTTATGAATCCTAGAGATTGGCTGAGTAACTAATTCAGTGTCAATCAGTATGGTATAGATAATATGTACTTGGAAGGGAGGGGCAAGGTCAGTGTAGGAAGTTAGTGAAGGGGGATCCTGAGCTCTGCTACTTGGAAAAGGGTTGAATTTGGTAGAAAAAGAGAGTAGAAAAGCTAAGAGGGCAGTATAACATAAGAGGGAAAAGGATTGGGCATATTATAACATGTCTAAAGGAATCCATCAGGAGCTCTGGTAGCATAGTGGCTAAAGCATTTGACTGCTAACCAGAAGGCTGGCGGTTCAAACCCACCAGCCACTCCTCGGAAGGAAGGTTGGGCAATCCTACTTCCGTAGTGATACTGCCTCGGAAACCCAAGGAGGGGTCGCTGTGAGTCGGGGCCGACTCGATGGCACATAACAACAACAACAACAAAGGAATCCATCAGTTTGGAGTAGAGAATCTAGTATGTTTCTCTATACTAAAACTAGAGTCTAAAAATCCACTATGATCCCTATTAATCTGTAGGTGATTAAAACTGCTCATTCACAATGAAATACGTATTTTAAGTGAATAAATAAATGGCAGTTGACTGTTTGGTTTTGCTAGAGGTGGAGAGAAAGTTATGACAGTAAAACCAGATCTCAAATATTAATCACCTGTGGCATAACAGTTAACTTAGAATAATATTGAAATATTTTTGCATCTGACATTCTCCACAAACCTGTCTGCTTTTATGTGTACGCATGCAAGTATATAAATTGCTGAATCCATGTCAGTTGTAAAGTAATGGCACTGAGGGCATCATAAATTACCATGGTGATCCTCAGGAGAAGACACTGTCGTGTCTGAATGAGTGTTTCACTTCCAGAGTAATGTATGCCTTCATCTGGCCCAGCAGTCAGCATATTGCCCTGTGTTGATGGATATTGTCAGCTGGAAGCTACACTACATTTCACTGCACAATAAACATGGCTGTCAAAACCATATAAAGTGAAATCAATTTATCCTGTATGGTCAGTGCATTTTAAATGAAATTAATGTACTGTGGGTATGGTGGCAAAAAGGTAGCGTATTAGTTATGCATCTTGAGATCTGAGATTTCCATATAAGGGATTGTTCTGTCAAGTAGGCCTAAAAGAAGAATTGTTTATAAAATACGTTATTTTTGCATGATCTTCAGGGAGTGTCCCCCCAATCCTCTTTCAGGTTTAGAAAAGAATTCAAGTATTAGCCAGTTTGGCCCTTTTAATCCTGTCTTTTGTGTGCGATAAATGATGGCCATATTTGCCAAATAATAGTGTACTTTAATGTTCTAATTTATTACTAGCCTTGACACAAACAAATTTCTACTTAATCAAGGGATCTAGAAATAGAGTAGAAGGGCCAAAGATTGATTGTGTCGTGTTGGTCCTATATAATAACTCCCCTGAGCTGAAGGGATTTACTTTTTTATAGAAGAGTAGAAATGTTAGTTTTAATGTATATTTTGATTCTAAGCTTCTGGGGTAGGCTTTCCTGTTTATGCAGTAAAGCCTTGGCTGAGGCCATCAGTCCAAACACTTTGCATTATCTGTAGACGTTTTCAGTCTATAGGGAAATACTCAATAGTTATTACATTGCAAAGCATACATCCATGTGTCATGGTGGTAGGGTGCATGAAAACAGAGCAACAGCTCCATGTATTTGTTCAATAATTTATTAATTTATTTAACACATTTTACTAATTGAATCTATGTGCCAGATAGCTTATTAGATCCTGGGGATCCAAGAGTATACAAGACTCAGTCCCTATCCTCAAGGAGCTTTCAATCTAGTATGTTACTAGACTCAGGTTTTATGAAACTATACAACGTAAGGAATTTAGACACAGTTTCAGAGGAGGATGTTAAAGAACTAAACTTAAACAACAGAAAAGTATATTAAGGTTCTCTACATGAATACCTGTTAGTTTATTACTTTTGTGTATAAGTTGAAAACCAATCTTTCATTCAATAAATATTTATTGAATATCTATTATGTGAGAAATCCTGGGAATAAAATAATGACTAGAACAAAATCACTAACTTTAAGGATCTCAGATTCCAGGGAATGGAGTAGAAAGATTAATTACTGTGGAGCATGTAGAATAGAAAAAGGAGGCGTGACTGCACCCTGGGGAGCATCACTGCTTATGCTGTTTCATTTGCCTCAATTACCCTTCCTATCTGACTTTATCTCACTCCCCCATTCACCTGCTACACATTCCTATACATCCTTCAAGACTCATCATCTCTCTTGGCACCCTGCTTACTATTACATCGCAGCACTACCCACGTTCTGTTATGGTTGTCTGTTCAAGTCTCTCTAACCTCTGAACTGTGTGTGTTTTAAAAGCACTGGCTGTTTTATTCATCTTTGTATCTCTAGCAACTGCTATAAAGCCTAGCTCATAGTAATTGCTCACTTAATATTTTTCATTGAATTAATGAAACCCAGCACTATTTGAATAGGATTTTAAAGATGAGTGGGATTTAGTGTTGTGAAGTAGGAGAAAGGTCTTCCAAGCAGTGAGAAGGGCATGAGTCAAGGCACAATGTTGTGAAAATATGGGGAAAGATATAGTTTGAAGTAGCTGGGAGTTTTGACAAATGAAACTAAAAGGGGTCAGCTTTTAAAGAATAAAATTACAGCAGTCAAATTCATCATAAAATAATGCCAGTCTTTGCTTTATCATAACATGGAATTGATTATAGGAAATGTACTAAACCTGTTGCCATTGAATTAATTCTGACTCATAGTGATGCAGTGGGACAGAATAGAACTTGCCTCATAAGGTTTCCAAGGCTGTAATCTTCACAGAAGTAGACTGCCACATCCTTCTTTCATGGAATGGGTGAAGGATTCAAATGGCTGACCTTTCTTTTCACAGCTGAATGCTTAACCACTGCACCACCAGGGCTCCTTAGTGAATGTGCTAAGTCTATAAAAACATGCAAAATTAATTCTACCCAGTCTGTCTTTGAGACCTGCATCAGAAAGGCCTGTAGAACTGTCGTTTGAGACTGCCCTCTACTTCTAAGAGGTCATTTAGAAATAGAAGACAAGGTCCAAGGGAAAACAGCTGAACCAGGCAGCAAGCTGTGTTGCATTATCCAGATAATAATGCTTTGCACCCATCTTGTTCTTCCTGCCCTGACATTACAGGAAGTAAAGCAATGAATGGCTCTGCAGCTAAACTACAGCAGTATTATTGTTGGCCAACAGGAGGTGCCACTGTGGCTGAAGCACGAGTCTACAGGGATGCCCGCGGCCGTGCCAGCAGTGAGCCACACATCAAGCGACCAATGAATGCATTCATGGTTTGGGCGAAGGATGAGAGGAGGAAAATCCTTCAAGCCTTCCCCGACATGCATAACTCCAACATTAGCAAAATATTAGGTGAGTGCAGCAGTGGTGCCTATCTTCTACCCTATGAGTGAAAAACCCACCCACCCACTGCCACATAGTCAATTCTGACTCACAAACACCTGATAGGATGGAGTAGAACTACCCCCATTGTTTTCCAAGGCAGTAAATCTTCGTGGATGCAGATGGCCTCATGTTTTTCCTGTGGAGCAGCTGGTGGGTTTGAGCCACTGACCTTTTGGTTACCAGTCAAATGCCTTAACTACTGTACCACCAGAGCTCGTTTCAGAGTGGAAAGCAAGGGCATAATTAGACTTCTAAAGGAGATTGTGGTTTGCAGAAGTTAGATGTGGTTCAGTCAGCTGTTGCATGGAGCCTGAAGTTTTTGTTATCTCTGCACTCCTCACCCCCAACTGTGACATTTAAAGTTAGGAGATTATTATATCCACTAGGTGCCAGGACAGAGCTGGCTAAAAAATTAGTTTAGAGACAAAACTATTAATAGCATATGCTAATGCTGTGTATTTGGCATTTATGAGAGGTCACTAATAAACAGGAATCATGGAGACAAGCTCTATCTTTTTTTTTTTCTTATTGTTGTCTTAAAGTTATAAATTGTTACAAAGTTTTGGAAATGCTCATAGATGTTATAGTTTTCTGCTTTAGTATTCTTGGGTTCATGCGTGCCATTGAAAGAACTCACCAAGGACTAGGAGTGAGCCCAAAAAGGGTGTGAAATTCATGGAGTGCAGAACAGTGCCTCTAAAGATAATTTAAAACTTATAAAATAAAGCTATATTCACTTTAATAAGATATGACTAGCTCAAATTTCATAGCAGTGAGTTGAACACACAGACCACAGGGCAGAGAGGCCCATTCTGTGGTAAATTGCCAAAGTGAGTCTCCTGTTTCTCAGGATTAAACTCAAGCCTTGTTCTATTAGTATAAAGTTTGCCCAGTGTAGATTATACAGTTTGGAATTATTGTGCTCAACATATTGAACATATTTTATTCAACATGCAGCATTACAGTCAACATGTTTCCTCTTTAAAAAGAAAAAACACAGAAGGCACTGTTCTACTTAAGCTGTCATGATGTGACAGAATCTCAAAGGAAGCCATTTAAGAAGCTGAAAAACATTAGAGACTTAAACTGTGGTTTTAATTTTTTAAATGTTTTGATCAAAAGCAATAAATATTTAACCCGAATAAATATCAGTGATCTGGACATACACAAATACACATGTTTTGTCACTGTATAAATAATTTAACTTGATTTTGAGACATTTTGAAGCAGTGACCTCTAAGAAAATTTAAAACACACATAAAATTGAATAGTGGTATTAATATTAAAATCTAGGATTTTCTTTTCTTTTTTGCCTTTTGCATTTCAAGTTGGATAAAAAATGTCATTAACAAATGGAGTTTTGTTTTCAGCATTTCAGAGATATGTGTCGGGTGTTATTCTTTTGATTAAGTGCCTTTCAAACTCAAATGTTCCTAGTAGATGTATTATATATATATATATGTATATATATATATATATATATGTATTTAATAGTTAAACGATATTCTTAAAAAATCATGTTTCTCTGTCCTTAAAGTTTGATATCTAATTTTGAAATTTTTGTATTTTTTCTGCTATTTTAGTAGCAACATGAGGAAACTTTCAAATGGATATAGAACCTCTCTGTTTTCATTTTGGCAGCTGTGGGGAATCTGTATTATTGGTGTGCATTCTGTGAAAAAAAATTATTAGGAGTATAATAAGTGTATTCATTAAAATGTAAACTTTTAAACACATGCATTTCAAGAGTACGAAGCATTCTCTGTTAACTAGGGTGTTAAGCTGCAGGAGCCAGTGGAACACAGAGAGCCTATCTATGCAGACTTTCTATACTTTTGCACGAAAATCAAGAACAGGGATGGATGTTCTATTAAAGCAGACCAGGATATTGCTGGCTCCAAAGAATATTTGTACAACTTTTCCATTTGTTTATGTATGAAAAATTGCCACTAAAGAATAGCTAACATCCAGCCTGCACAGCTGTTACCGCTTTATTCACTAGCAAGACACAAAAATGCAATTTGATACTTATAAAAAAATACATCCCTTCTTCGTCAAATGTTTAGATAATTCTTTATAAACAATATTAAAGAAGTGAATACTTTTCCTTCTTCCTGTACAAACTGAATTAACAGTTTTTGCACAGGCAATCAATCCCCAGGTTATAAAGGAGATATACTCCTAAATATGTCTTTAAGTCGAATTTGTAGGTAAGTCGGAACAAGCGTATAGTGCAGGAAAAGGCTCAAAGTCTTTTCAATGATTTAAAAGCCACACATGCAGCAAGTGAAGGTGATTGTGATGAAGAATTTATCACAAGTAGGGGTTGGTTCAGTATTTCAAAGTGAGGACATATTTACACAAATTAAAGGGCAGGTACAAGTTACCTGTAAATTGGACTTTCATTACCTGGGGACTGCCTGTACTTTTATCGATACAGCTTTGAGTGAACATTTATAATGCTTGAAAATAGTATTTATAATGCTTGAAAGTAGTATATATAATTGTAACAGTACCTTCTGGTTCTAAAGCTATGACTCCTTAAGTAGAGTTTAGGTTTTTAAGGACCCTAGGCCAGGGGAGGCAGTGAGCACAGTAGTTTTATCTATGGAAGAATGGCAACATGTGCTGACATGTTGTTAAAGGCTGGCTTTACTACAGATGCTTGTGTGTGGGAGATGTTTGAATTTTGGGGACCAAGAGAGCGTTTCTTGAGCATCTTTTGTCACACTAGAAAGTATACTTAGGAAGTTTTTCACCTCCATGAGAGATATGCAGATGGTTAGGGGAAAGACCTTGGTGTAGGAGAAGATCTTCACACAGAAAGATATTTTTTAAAACATTATGCTTGTAGCATCAGCTTTAAATTATTGAAAGAAATAGGACAGTAGATGCATCATGTACAAAATTATTCTTTGCTCTGTAGTCTAAAAATGTACTTGGAAGCCTCAGTGGGGTGTGGTAATAGAAGTTACACTGAGCACCAGGTGACTGAAGTAGTGACAAGGTATATTTCTAATTGTACTTGCTTGGCATATGTTGCCTGGACCACTTGTGTACTTAAGGCTGTTTTTATGTCTAGGATCTCGCTGGAAATCCATGTCTAACCAGGAGAAACAACCTTATTATGAAGAGCAGGCCCGGCTAAGCAAGATTCACTTAGAGAAGTACCCAAACTATAAATATAAACCCCGACCGAAACGCACCTGCATTGTTGATGGCAAAAAGCTCCGGATTGGGGAGTATAAGCAACTGATGAGGTCTCGAAGACAGGAAATGAGGCAGTTCTTTACCGTGGGGTAAGCATTCCTGGATTTAGCCACCTGGGCTTTTTCTTCCCAGTAAAAAACTAGAGATGGCTAGTGGCATTGTGTTTGGGAAGGTGATTAGGGAAGGGAGGAGGTTGTGACACACTGAAGGGGCTTGGCTATGGTAATCATTGAAAGTCACAAGTGCACAGCCTTGCCACAAGGCTCCTATTGAAATCAAAACAAACTGCAACAGCCTATTCCCAACTGATCATCCCTTTCGTTATCTCCCAAATTAATCTAAGATGTTCAGTGCCCACACACAGAGTTTCTGGTAGCTTATTTAAACACACACACAAGGGGAAAAAATAAAAGCTAACCTTAAGAAATCCCTAGAAGCTTTCCAGCTTCTTTGGGTGGTGCTTCTGACTCTAATCACAATAGTCTGCTTTTGTTGTGGGATCTGCCACAAGATAATTGACCTTGACATTGGTTAGAGAACCTCTTTTTTGGCATAAAATCCAGACCTCCTATTGCAGTAAATTATTCTGTGGTGGAAGCAGTAACAATGTGGATTTTCTTGCTTAAATCACAAACTAGACATGTTTTTGATATCTTCAAGCCTGATTTTATGTCATTTTGTTTAAAAATTAGGTAATAGATTTCTGGTATAAATTTCGACTTGGCTGACTGGCTGTCTGCGTTCTGATGAGGCCCCTCATAACCGCAGAAGTTGGGATAAGTGGGGACACAGATGCCTATAGATTGCAGCACACTACCTAGAAGCACAGTGCCTCTCTTTCTACAGAGATCCGTCAGGGGTGGCAAACAGAGGGGCATCTGGAGGCACAGGGCAGGAGCAACTGCAGTCAGACTGGGGAGATGCTTCTGAAGGGGCTTGAGAGAGAGAAGGGGAGGGACTGGAGAGAGGATCGAGGAGCTGGGCTACGCCAGGGAAATAAGAAGTATTCGCATAAAAGTGGAGAAAAGAGGGAGCTCAAAGGAGAAATACTGCTGTTTACTTTTCAAGACACTCCTCATGGAACAAAAGTTGCCTTTAGAAGCACACATATAAAAGCAGAAAATTATTTTGGAATAGTAAATAGTCACAACACAAAAAAGAAAACAAATCAATTGAAGTAGTCGGGATTATGAGTGTATGTAATACACTAGAATAGTGTTTGGAGGAGCAGGGACTTTGGAGTTGGACTGCTGGGGTTCAAATACTGAGTGTGCCACCTGCTTGAGCAAGTGAATTAACTTCTCTAAGCTGCTGTTTTTTCATGTGTGAAGTGAATAATAGGTCCTAGCTCATAGGACTGTTGAGAGGACTCTATGCAGCAGTCCTTTTAAAAGTACTTTACACAGTCCTTGGCAAGTAGTACCATAACAATAAAGACTAACTCCTGTCATTATCATTATTATTTAATATGTACTCACTCTCACAGTAAAACTATACTTTATATCACCTCCCTAGATAGTCAATAGGGGCTCTGGTAGCATAGTGCCTAAGGCACTTGACTGCTCACCAGATGACTGGCGGTTCAAACTCACCAGCCACTCCTCAGAAGGAAGGTTGGGCAATCCTACTTCCATAGTGATACTGCCTCAAAAACCCAATGTGGGGTCGCTATGAGTCGGGCCAACTCGACGGCAAACAACAACAACAGATAGTCAATGGATTTCTTTATACAGTGGCAGAAAATTTTAGCTACAAGGAGAGGCTTAAACTACTTGATTATTTGAGGATCCCAATTTATTAACAAATGAAGGCATGTCAAAATAGAACTGTCAAGTTCCTCTGTATTATAAATGTTTACAATTTTTTATGTAATGCTTTGAACACTAAAAAAAAAAAAGTTCAGTGCAATGTAATTAGGCTATTCACATGATAGAGGATTTACAAAAAACACCAATCCATAGTGTACTTTAGATAGTATGGTCATAAACAACAAAATATAAATTTAAGATTCTGTGATACCATCTACTTTTAATCCTGTTAGTATATGCCTGGGATTGCTTATAACTTCATTTGACTAGAGAATAAACCCAAACCCATTGCCATCGGTTTGATTCTGACTCATAGTGACCCTATAGGACAGAGTAGAACTGCTCCATGGGGTTTCCAAGGCAGTAATCTTTATGGAAGCAGACTGCCACATCTTTCTCATGGGCAGCAGTTGACAGGTTCCATCTACTGACCTTTCAGTTAGCAGCCGAGTACTTATCTATGGTACCGCCAGGGCTCCTTGGAAAATAAATCAAATAAAACCTCAAATTGGAAGCCCTTTGTGATTCCTACCCTTCTTCCCAATTATGTCTCCTGTATATCTAGTGATACATAGTACATCTTCTTTGCCTTAGTCTGGAAGGCTTTCACAGATGTTTTTTTCAGTTCTCTGATACTTACTTGAAAATATGAGATTGCAGTAATTCTATTTAATGTGGTCCCCTTTACCAAAGGGTACATTAAAACAGCTCTGGATCAAAGTATCTCAACATATAAAAATGTATGTAAAGTAAAAGAATGAAAACAACCTAATAATATCTACCATCTATTGAGTGCCTATTTGTCTACAGCTGTTTTATATATCATATAAATTCTCATATAATTCTCAAAACAGGATAAAGAAATCAAAGCTTAGAGGGGTTCTATAGCTGCTTAAACGTAAGAAAGAGTGAAGGTTCAAATTCAGGTGTCTGTGCCTCCATCATGCCAAATGACTGTCAGCCTAAGGCAGGATCTTTAACTGTCCACACCATGTTGTTCTATATCAAGTATATCTGATGGCGCTATTCTGGCAGGCAGGAGTCTGGCTGTACCATTTGAGCAATAGCTCCAGAGCTTTGATTGTGATATATGGTAGCACCAAAGGAGCTTTGAAATTTATAGACCAAGGATCTTGTTGCTGTTAGTCTGGGAAAGTCCATTGTGAGAGGATCATATTAGGCTGTGGCGTGGAGCTGCAGAAGATCAGGCAGGTGATCAAAATATCCTATTCTTCAATCTTTAATCCTGACCATTTTCCTATGGACAACTTTGGTAGTACTTGCTGCATAAAGCCAAGTATTATTTCTGCTTATTTTCTCTTTTAAGTATTTGTTAGATTATTAATTCTTGGGATCCATCTTTGGAAATTGGTCTTCATTAGATGTGTGGTTGTTAGAAAAGGAGTAGAGAGAAAAACAAATAAGAAATTTAAAGATTGCTATTGACTTCTTGATGGGATGGAGGTGAAATCAATTTTTATAGCTGATTTTGAAAAGACATGCATAATTTTCAAGCCAATAAAATTATATAAATTGCTCAACATTGTACATTTACTGACTATACAACTGTAGCTGATGAGTTAGATTTTTTTTTTTTACTTAGCTATTATGAAGTGAGTGCATCAATAACACGAAATGGAGTAAGATTAGCACTTACCTGGGAGTTAACCCCTTCAATTGGTAGGTTAAATGTTAGAAATTTGTAATAATTCTAATGGGAGTACTTCAATGTTGAAATTAGATTAGGATTAGGATTAGATTAGGATACATATAGCTGCAGAGATGTCTTTTCCCAGAAAACTATGGCTAAGTATACTTCCATTTATTTGAAACCTTTATTCGGTAATTTACTTGTGAGTAGAGAATTATGCAGAAACTATACACTATTAAATTTGGGGCTATATTTTAATAAGGAGCCCTGGTGGCACAATGGTTAAATGCTCAACTGCTAACTGAAAGCTTGGTGGCTCACACCCACCCAGCAGCTCCACAGGAGGAAGATCTGGAGATCTGCTCACGTACAGATTACAGCCCTAGAAACCCTGACGGGGCAGTTTTACTCTGTCATATGGGTCACTATGAGTTGATGGCACCTAACAACAACATTCTGGTAGCACAGTGGCTAAGACACTTGCCTGCTAACCAGACGGCTGGCGGTTCAAACCCACCAGCCACTCCTCGGAAGGAAGGTTGGGCAATCGTACTTCCGTAGTGATACTCCCTCGGAAACCCAAGGAGGGGTCGCTATGAGTCAGGTATGACTCGATGGCACGTAACAACAATTTTAATTATTGAATAAATTACTATATTATCTATACTATACTGAGGAAGTTATATAGTTTATTGCAAATGCAACAAATTTGGTTTTTGTTTTTATCATCCACACTACAGGATTAGAAAACACAAGTTCACAGATGTTAAATAATTTGTCCAAGGCCACACAGCTAGTAAATGGCAGAGCTGAGATATAAACCAGGTTCATCTGATTTTGAAACATATGTGCTTTGCACTATTACACATACCACTCAGCTAGAGCCTACAAATTGTTTTTTTTAAAAAAAAAACTCACTGCTGTCGAATTGGATCCTACTCATAGCGACCCCTCCCTGGGTTTCTGAGGCAGTATCACTATGGAAGTAGATTGCCCAATCTTCCTTCCGAGGAGTGGCTGGTGGGTTTGAACCACCAGTGTTCCGGTTAGTAGTCAAATGCCTTAGGCACTACACCACCAGTGCTCCTACAAATTGTTTAGAGGCTGTATAATGTAATTGTTAAAAATACTGATCCTGGAACCAGACTGTTCTGGCTGAAATACTAGATCTGCTTCTTACTGGCTCTGGGAACTAACATGTATTAATCTTTATTCCTTGAATTCATCACTTACCTTTGGAAAACTTATTTAAACTCTGTACCTCAATTTCCTTATCTGTGGAATGGGGAGATAATAAAACCTGCATTATAAGACCCATGTGAAATAAAGCACTTAGAAGTGTGTCAGCATGTAGTAAGGTATAAGGTAGGGTAAACATTATTCCAGAAAAGTAATTCTATGCACAAAAATATTTTTGATTATATTAAAAGAATTCTTTTTATTCTGTTATGCTATAAGTAATTTGAACACTTACCATTTTGGTCTTAATCCTAAAGCTATTGAATCAAGCATATGAAATAATTCTAAATATAGTTGAATTAACGTAGGCTAGTTACTGTTTTCATTTACCCTTTAAGTCTATATTGTCTCCCTATTAAAACACACCAATAAGTAATATAAAAATATTGCTATTATTTCTATTCTTTACTGCAATATCAACTATAGAGATATGTGACATATAGGCTTCTCTTCTAATGAAACAAATTTTACTACCTTTATTTTTAGATCCTGTAAGGGCCTGAAGGGTCAGCAAACAATGGGACTTTGCCAAGATAAATAATTATTAGTTCCTTTGCATTTGGTAAAGCTGGACTACACTCTAGAAATATTTTTGTGATTTGGAAACTATGCAGAATTGCCGAGCTTCTGTAACGGTCAGATTATATTCTTTACTTGGGCTGGAAGTGAGGGTTCTCAGCCATCTCTGGTTGTATCAGATGCATGCATACAACTTTTACAAGCTTCTACAATTTTTGTTTTCATGTGCACATTCATTATGTGTAAAGCCCAATACTTGCCAGCTATTACTGTTTGTGAAAACTGCAGTGTTTGAATTTTGACTCTGCAATTGATCTGTAAAGGAAGGAAAAATTAATTTCAGGAAAATAACTTCTGATAGACAAAACTTGAGCTTGCTGGCTGTTTTTTCATTTTGTTAATTGATTAGTCAGTCAGTTGGTGAGGGCCTGTTTGGAATAAACTATATGCCTAGCACTGTGCTAAAATCATATAGTATACAAGGAATTGTGTCTGTACAGAAAAGTCTTCTATGGATGCTATAGGCTGAGACGCCAGACTCATACACAAATACATTAGCAAATGTTAGTTTTTTATACATACACAAGTATACATGCATACATAATACATAGTGTAGTGCTGCATATAATGTATATTAAAGTATTAATCTTGATTTTATGGACAAAAGCAAATGAGGCTCAAAGGAAGAGAGATTACTATACACTAGAGCTATCCTTGCAAAGGAGACTTGAGATTTGGGAAGGTTTCAGGCTTGTGGAAAGGAGGGGTAAAGCTTACTGTTTTAGCATGAAAAAGAACATGTACACATGGGGGCATATGGGAAAATTATCAATCATAAAGGAGGTTAGCTAGACAGTAAAAAAAATGTGAGATAGCTAACATAGAGCACGTTTGAAAGCTCTAGAAAATCTGAGCTTCTTCATCTGTAAAAAGCTATGCTAGTTTCCCTTTCACTCTCACTCTGTCTCTCTCTGTCTCTCGCTCTTGCTCTCTGTCTGTTT
>NW_006921601.1:14494108-14499042 GCF_000298275.1 Orycteropus afer afer | reverse complement strand
TGTCTCTTTAAATATCCAAAATAGTGAAGCCACTTTTAAACCTTCAAAATGGCAGCGGCCTCTGGACCGGCAAAAGTCCACAGCTCAGCCCACCTTTCTCTTCACCTTCTCTATTTATTCCCCAGCTACCAGAGCAGTCCTCTATGCAGTCCCTGGCTAGCAGGGCTGATTTTTAGGTTAATTCTTAAATCCTGCCACCACTCAGGAATCTCCAAGCTGTCTGTGCCATGCCGTCAGGATCGCTGCCAGACCGCAGCTCTGTATGTCTCCTTTTTTGGTATTTTCACGCAAATTCTTTTGCTAGTTGGTCCACTTCTATATCCTCCCCTTCAAGGCTCAGGGGTCCAAGATTATCTTCTGTGTCTGTGTTAATTGGTTTCCCTTTTCTTTGTAGAAGAAGGTCTGTGTAGTCTTTCTGCCTAGTCCGCCATCTTGCCAGAACTCTTAAATTTTTCTTGATGTAGAGAGCTCACCACTTCCCAAAACAGTTAGGGCTTTTGTAGAACATTTTCTAATGCTAGAAAATTATTTTCTCTCAACCGAGCCATGATCTGCTTTTCTGCTACTTTATAACTTGGTTCTAATCTTCTTTCTTCCTTCCGAGGAGTGGCTGGTGGGTTTGAACCACCAGCCTTCTGGTTAGCAGTCAAGTGCCTTAGCCACTATGCTACCAGAGCTCCCTATGGGGCAATCTACTTCCGTAGTGATACTGCCTCGGAAACCCAAGGAGGGGTCGCTATGAGTCTGGTCCGACTTGACGGCACGTAACAACAACAACAAACAATCTTCTTTGGTGTCTCCTAGAACAAATTTCCTATTACGAGGACAGCCATTGAGATCCTTCTTTTACTACCCTCCCTTCCATCCCAGCCATCCTCTCATGTAGTTTCGTTATATCTTTTCTAGGATAAACTACCCAGATTTTTCTTTTTTCCTCATTCATTTGTTCATTCATTCATCTATGTATTTATTTGTCCTAGGTATTCAACAGATGTTTATCAAGAGTCTCTTAGGTTCCAGGCATTGTTCTAGATTCAGGGGCTATGTCATTGAAAATTTTTGTCCCCATGAAGCTTAAATTCTAATGGAGGGAGTTGGACAATCAACTAATCAATAAATAGAGTCAAATAGTGATAAATGCCTTAGGGAAAAAGTAAAGTTGAAAAAGAGGGAGGGGCATTTCAGATGATAGGGTACAATTTTAAATAGGGTGGTCATGTAAAAAAAAAAAAGAAAAAAAAAACATTGAGAAGGTAGCATTTGAGCAAAGACCTGAGAGATAAGGGATGACCATGCAGCCATCTGAAGAGAATAAAAAGAGTCATACAGAACCAAATGTTAGAATCCTTTAGGTTTTTTTTCTTTTCAGTAATTCTTCATAAAGACAAGATAAGACATAAATACTTTCCCATCTCAGATGCCATTCTCTGTATCACCATGTTGGAGAGGAGGCCCTTTCTTTGCTGGGCTGTGAACCAAAGTTTGTTTTACAGTCTGTTGCCGCTGATTCCAAATGGCTCCTGTGGGCTAGTGCATGGGACAGGGCAGCCCATCATCCTGTCATTTCCTTGTGCCCCTCAAGTCTCAGAATATACTTGTTCTTTGTGAGGTTTATATCAACTTCTCAACAGGGGAAAGAATATAGAATGAACATTTGTTGATTATCTACTCCATACTATGTCAGGCTTTATGCATATGTTTTCTTATTTATTCTCCATGACAATCGGTAAAATAAATATGATTATTCTAATTCTTAGATGAAGGAAATCCAAGATGATAATTAGCCTGCCTAAGACCAGAGTCAGTAACTGGTAGAGCTAGGGTTTAAACTCACATCTGTCTGACTCCACAGCCGAAGCTGTTTCCGTTATGCCACATCACTTTATTTCCAGGAGAGCTGCTGCTTCTTGCTGTTGTTAGGTGCCATCGACTTTACTCTGACTCAAAGTGACTCCATGTACAACAGAACAAAACCATGCCCAGGCCTGCACCATCCAAGCAATCATTGCCATGTTTGAGCCCATTGTTGCAGCCACTGTGTCAATCCTTTTATTGAGAGTCTTCCTCTTTTTCACTGACTATACTTTACCAAGCATGATTTCCTTCTCCAGGCACTGGAGATAACATGCCAAAAAGTGCATGAGCAGGGAAGAGGTAACTGTTGGGAGGAAGCAGGAGGAGAGCTGTTGCATTGGGGTAAATTGTAGTCAATGTCATGAGACAAAGTGTATGTGAACTGCTGTACGGAAAGTGAATTTGCTCTGTAAACTTTGACCCAAATCAGAATTTAAAAAGAAAAAAAGTGTGTGAGATGAAGTCTTGCCATCCTTGCTTGTAAGGAGCATTCTGGCTGTACTTTCTCCAGGACAGATTTGTTTTTCTTCTGGCAGTCCAAGGAAAAATCAGTATTCTTCGCCAACATCATAATTTGAAGACATCACAATTATTCCTCAGTCTTCTTTACTCACTGTCTGGCTATTGCAGGCATATGAGGTAATTGAAAATACAGTGGCTTGGGTCAGGCATACCTTAGTCCTCAAAGTGACATCTCTGCTTTTTAACACTTCAAAGAGGTCTTTTGCAGCAGACTTGACCAATGCAATATGTTGATTGATTTCTCCATTGCTGCTTCCATGGGTGTTGCTTGTAGATCCAAGTAAAATCAAATATTTGATAACGTATAATCTTTTCTCCATTTATTATGATGTTGCTTATTGATCCAATTGTGAGGATTTTTGTTTTCTTTCTATTGAGGTGTAATCCAAACTGAAGGCTGTAGTCTTTGATTTTCATCATGAAGTGCTTTAAATCTTCTTTGCTTTCAGCAAAATTGTGTCAGCAAACAAAGTTGTGTCATCTGTATATCACAGGTTGTTAATGTCTTTCTCAAATCCTGATGTCACAATCTTCTTTATATAGTCCAGCTTGTTGCTCAACATACAGATTAAATAAGTATGGTGAAACAATATAACCCTGATGCACGTCTTTCCTGATTTTAAACCACACGGTATCATTCCCTTGTTCTACTTGAATGGCTGCCTCTTGATCTATGTACATGTTCCTCATGAGCACAGATAAGTGTTCTGGAATTCCTGCACTTTCCAATGTTATCCATAATTTGTTATGATCCACAAAGTCAATTGCCTTGGCATAGGTAATAAAGCTCAGGTAAATATCTTTCTAGTATTCTCTGCTTTAAGCCAAGATCCATCTGACATCAGCAATGATATCCCTTATTCTACATCCTCTTCTGTATCTGCCTTGAATTTCTGGCATCCCTGTTGGTGTACTGCTACAACTGTTTTTGAATTATCTTCAGCAAAATTTTACTCACATGTGACATTAATGATATATTGTTCAATAATATCCTCATTCTATTGAGTAATTTTCTTTGGAATGGGCATGAATATAGATCTCTTCAAGTTGGTTCACCAAGTAGCTATCTTCCAAATTTCTTGACATAGATAAGTAAGTACTTCCTGTGTTCCATCACTTTGTTGAAACATTTCAGTTGGTATTCTATCAATTCCTGGAGGCTTTTTTTTTTTTTTTTTTTTTTTTTACCAGTGCCTTCAGTGAAGCTTGGTTACCTTCTCTCAGTACCATTGGTTGTTGATCATATGCTACCTCCTGAAATGGTTGAACATCAATGAATTATTTTAGGTATAAGTGCTGTGTATTCTTTAAATCTTCTTTTGATGCTTGCTGCATTGTTGAATATTTTGTTCATAGAATCTTTCATTGTCACAACTCAAGGCTTGAATTTTTTTCTTCAGTTCTTTCAGTTTGAGAAATACTGAATCGGTTCTTTCCTTTTGGTTTTCTTACTCCAGGTCTTCCCACATTTCATTAAAATACTTCGCTCTGTCTTCTTCAGCCACCCTTTGAAATCTTCTGTTCAGCTCTATTACTTCATCATTTCTTCCATTAGCTTTAGCTACTCTATATTCAAGAGCAAGTTTCTGACATCCTTTTTGGTCTTTACTTTCTTTCCTTTCATTATTATTTTTTTAATAATTTTTTTGCTTCATTTATGATATCCTTGATGTCATCTCACAACTCATATGATCTTTGGTCTTTAGTGTTTAATGTATCACATGTCTGCTTGAGATGTCTCTATATTCAGGTGGGATATACATGAGATTGTACTTTAGCTCTCATGGACTTGTTTTAATTTTCTTCAGCTTCAACTTGAACTTGCATATGAGCAGTTGAGGGTCTGTTCGACTGTCGACTCTTGGACTTTTCTGACTGATGATATTGAGCTTCTCCAATGTCTCTATCCACAGATGTAGTTGATTTGATTCTTATGCATTCCATCTGATGAGGTCTACATGTATAGTCACTGTTTATATTGTTGAACAAAAGTACCTGCAATGAATAAGTTGCTGATCTTGCAAAATTCCTCCATGTTTTTTTATCAGCATTGTTTCTGTCACCAAGGCCATATTTTCCAACTATTGATTCTTTGTTTCCAAGTGTCACATTTCAATCACCAGTCATTATCAATGCATCTTGACTGCATGTCTGATCAATTTTGGACTGCAAATGTTGATAAAATTCTTCAATTTCTTCATCTTTGGCATTAGAGGTTGGTGTGTCAATTAGAATAGTCATATTAACTGGTCTCCCTTATAGGTATATAGATATTATCCTATCAGTGACAACGTTGTGCTTCAGCATAAAACAGAAAAACCAAACTCACTGCTGTTGAGTCAGTTTAGGTATAAGTGACTGTGTATTCTTTAAATCTTCTTTTGATGACTCATAGCAACTCTTCCATGGGTTTCCAAGGCAGTATCTCTATGGAAGTAGATTGCCCGGTCTTCCTTCCAAGGAGTGGCTGGTGGGAGTGAACCGCCAGCTTTCTGGTTAGTAGTCAAATGCCTTAGGCACTACGCCACCTGAGCTCCTTCAGGATTGATCTTGAAATG
>NW_006921601.1:14493144-14493823 GCF_000298275.1 Orycteropus afer afer | reverse complement strand
GTAGTGATACTGCCTCAGAAACCCAAGTAGGGGTCGCTATGAGTCAAGTCCGACTCAACGGCACATAACAACAACAACAATTTTTCTAGATTCATAGTTTGTGCATTCCAAGTACTGATTATTAATGGATGCTTGTAGCTGTTTCTTCTCATTTTCAGTTGTGTCACATCAGAAGATGAGGTGCCAAAAGCTTCACTCCTTCATTAAGATTGACCCTGCTTTGAGGGGGCAGCTCTTCCCCAGTTGTATTTTGAGTGCCTTCCAACTTGAGGCACTCATTTTCTGGTGTTATATCTCAGAATATTCTGCTGCTATTCGTAAGGTTTTCACTAGCCAAATTTTTAGAGACAGATGATGGATCCTTCTTCTTTGTCTGTCTTTGTCTAGAAGCTCTGCTGAAACCTGTCCACCATGGGTGACCCTGCTAGTATTTGAAATATCAGTGGCATAGCTTCCAGCATCACAGAATCGTGAAAGCTATCATATATGACAAAGTAGCAGATGAATTGTGGCAGGAGACCTTGCTAAGGCACAATAATTTGTAACAGGGACAAGTTCTTACTCTGTCATTGTTAAGTGTCGTTGAGTCATTTCTGACTCATAGCAACCCCATGCACAGCAGAACGAAATACTGCCCGATCCTGCACCAGCCCCACAATCCCTGCTATACTTGAGCCCA
>NW_006921601.1:14467490-14490194 GCF_000298275.1 Orycteropus afer afer | reverse complement strand
ACCTCTCATATCACCCCCAACTGGGTCCCTGTGGCTGACTGTACCTCTGTCTGGCTTCCTGGCATTTAATCCCCTTTCTCCCGTTCTTACTCTAGCATTCATATAAACCTTAAGCAGTTGTTTGTGGATGTGGGACCATTGCCAGAGCTGAACTATTCTCATTTATTCAAAGTAGAGAATAACCTCTGGTTTTTACCATAGGCAATTTAGACTTTAGCACTGGCATGGAGTTTGAAGAAACATTATCTCTCTACCAACCAGGCATAGACTTTTGATATTATAAGCATCTCACTCCAGAAATTAAGTTGTATAGATGCTCTATCTATCTGTCTGTCTGTCTATCTGTCTACCTAACTTCTATCTGTCATCATTTTTACCATTCCATTACTAACTTAATTGTCTAAGTACTGTTAAATATGGGGAGCTCAGTTTAGATGACTTGATTTAAATCGCCTCTCTCATCCCAATCTGGGCAGGACCGGGCATTGTTTCGCTCTGCTGTGCATAGGGTCACTATGAGTCGGAGACGACTCAACAGCACCTAACAACAACAATAACAACAACATCCTAATCTGGATGTGGAATAGGGAATTTGTGAACCAGTCGGTCACAGAATGAAGAACCCTGGTGGCACAGCAGTTAAGCACAAACTATCTGAATATTAATTGTTACTTTATCTATAAATGAAAGAAAATGATGCCTCCATTTCAGGCTTATTGTGAGGATTGAAAAAATAATGTGAAAACATATAAAAGCATAGTGCCAGATACATATTAGTTGTTCAATTCTAATTTATTTATTAGATCTATAGATATAGATACAATGATAAATATTTTAATTTAAAAAAAATGTGGAAAAATTATATCTATTCTTTGTGAAAAGAAAACATACCATTTGATAATATGTAATCTCTGTCACTGATTATGCTCACCAAATTAATGAAATCTGTAAAATGGGTTAATATCACAGTAAAAGTTTTCACTCTACACTTATAATGTGATTAAATCAGAAATACTTTTTTTGCAACTATCCAAATTCAATAAAAAATTAATGAGGCATTCACTGCCATGAACAGGTTAGCATGAAATTTAGTTTGTATTAATTTGCCCAAAACCAAGGAAGTAAGACATACAATGTTTTAGAATTTGATTCTATGATGGAGAAACTAGTATTTTATAATATTTTTCTATACATAGATTTAGAAGTCCCTGTGTGGCACAAACAATTAAACACTTGACAACTAGCACAGAGATTAGTAGTTCAAACCTACCCAGCGGTATCTTGGAAAACAGGCCTGGTGATCTGCTTCCAAAAAGTCACAGCCTTGAAAATCCACTGGAACAGTTCTCCTCTACACACAGGTGGTTTCCATGAGTCAGAATTGACTCAATGACAACTAATAATAACAGCATACATAGATTTAGATTCCTCTGTCATCTTGTTCCTTGCACCAGTCTGAAAAATCACTATGAGAGTCATGGAAAATGGATCCGTATCAATTGCTTAGTGTGTCTTCAGTGCCAATAAGCCCTATGGAAATCAAGACTTCTTATAAGGTGTAATGACTTTAGTGTGTCTGTATATTGAATATGTATAAAAGAAAGAGTGATGGAATTTGAGTCAGAAAACATAGGGTCAATTTTGGCCATGCTTTTAATTAAATGTGTGACCTTAAGCAAGGCCTTATTTTGTTCATCTGAAAAAATTTGAATAATAATAACTCATTGTGAAAAATGTGGAACAAAATTCAAAACCATGATAATGACCAGAATTACTGGTTGGATGGAGTCTGGTGGGACCCCAAGACTATGGTCCTGGGATACACTTTGGGCCTGGGATAGGAGTTACTCCCAAGGTCTCGCTCTCAGCCCAATAGTAGAATGACTTACATGCAGAACACCCACTCCAGGGTGCTGTGCCCACCTACTTTATAGAGATACACCCCTTGGAGCAATCAGCCATGGGGCACCAGAAGGGCAGCATTCATATGGAGGGAAAGCTGGACAGACAGGAGTGCATAACTATAACTAAGACGGGCATAGGGATGGGAGTGGCACAGGGAAGGGAGAGAAGGAGAGTGGGTTAGGGTTGGGGATGGTAATCGGGGAGTGAAACCAAATGTGCACAAACTGTTGAATGTAAAACAAAATCTGCTCTGTAAATTTGTACCCAAAACACAATAAAAAATATATAGATAAAAATAAAAAATAATAACTTGTCACATTGCCATGCTGAGTAAGAAAATATGTATTAAAATATTTGATATGTTATGTTAGTCAAAGGTTAAGAGATCAGTATTATGCCTCCCTTGTGGCTTGTGATCAGCTGCTAACCTAAAAGTTGGCAGTTCGTACCCACCCTTAACTCTGTGGAAGAAAGGCCTGGAAAACTACTTCCAAAAAGATTGTTGTGTGTTGTTAGGTGCCGTCGAGTTGGCTCCCACTCATAGTGACCCTGTGTACAACAGAATGGAGCACTGCCCAGTCTTGTGCCAGCCTCACAATCTTTGCTATACTTGAGCCCTTCATTGCAACCAACTCAATCCATTTAGTTGAGAGCCTTCCCTTTTTTGCTGACCCTCCTCTTTACCAAGCATAATTTCCTTTTCCAGGGAATGGTCCCTTCTGACAACATGACCAAAGTAGGTGAGATGAAGTCTGGCCATTCTCACTTCCAAGGAGCATTCCGGCTGCATTTCTTCAATGATAGATTTGTTCATTCTTCTGGCAGTCCTTGGTACTTTCAGTGTTCTTTGCCAACACCACAACTCAAAAGTATCAACTCTCCTTTGGTCTTCCTTATTGATTGTCCAGCTTTCACAGGTGTATGAGGCAATTGAAAATACCATGGCTTGGGTTAGGCACACTTTAGTCTTCAGAGACACATCTTTGTTCTTCAGCACTTTAAGGAGGTCTTTTGAAGCACATTTGTCCAGTGCAATATGTCATCTGATGTCGTGACTGCTGCTTCCATTGGTGTTGATTGTGGAACCAAGTAATATGAAATCTTTGACAACTTCAATCTTTTCTCCATTTATCATGCATGATGTTGTTTATTGGTCCAATTGTGAAGATTTTTGTTTTCTTTATGTTGTGGTGTAATCTATACTGAAGACTATAGTCTTTAATCTTCATCAGTAAGTGCTTCTAGTTATCTTCACTTTCAGCAAGCAAAGTTGTATTATCTGCATATCACAGATTGTTAATGAGACTTCTTCCAATCCTTATGCCACATTATTCTTCATATAATCCAGTTTCTCTGATTATTTGCTTATAGCCAAGAAAACTCTTAACGAGCAGTTCTACTTTGTAACCATGAGTTGGTTTGGTTTGTGTTACTCATTAAAAGAGGTTGTTAAAGATAGCATTATCAGAAATCTCATTTAGTAATTCTAGGCCATCTCTACCATTTCATCTTTTGCTGGGCTCGAGGACACATGGACCTTGGTGACAAAATTATATTTCTTCTGGACATGAAAAGGAGTAGCTGGTAACTAAGCTATTTTTTCATGGATTCAGGGTATTATCCTGTTAAAGTGAGGTGAATAGAAAAGTTTCAGTGATAATGGATAGGGTCAATAAAAATTGTCCAAGTGGTGATTGATCAGAAACCACAAGATCAAAATAGTAGAAGGGCTTTCAGGACTTCCTTGACTCCAATATTATAAATGTATGGAGACTGAGGCTCAGAAAGGCTAGCTATGATGACATTTTAAAGCTAATTTCAGTTGCAATTAACATATATGAATATGGAAAAATGGTTAGTGAATATTGCATCCATGAGAATATTGTTTCAGTTATAGTCTCTAATGTAGATAGATCTTAAATTCGTACCAGTTATAAGGCCTCAAGTGACACTAGAGTGGCATAGCCATGTCTTCTTGCAGAGGGAAAAGACTGACCTTCATAAAGGGTCTTGTAAGTTTATTTGAACCAGAGGAACATTATGAAAGAATAATATGGTGTTGACTGGGTCTTGGCACCTGCTAGGATCTAGGAGGAGGTAATATATCTGTTTTCTGTTAAGCTGCAGAGCTCTCACTACTTTTTACTCTGACAACTCCAGGGCCAGACCCTCCTTACCCCAGTTCTAGTCCAAGCCCTCAGAGTAATGATAGCCAAGATGACTATTCCATAATTAAGGAAACAGAAGCTTCAGGGAGCTTCCCCAGAAGTTTAGCCATAGAAATAGACATTTACATTGGTATCAAATATATACGTTACTAAAGCTGACTCTTAGGAGCTCTGATAGCATAGTACCTAAGGCACTTGACCGCTAACCAGAAGGCTGGTGGTTCAAATCCACCAGCCACTCCTCAGGAGGAAGATGGGGCAATCTACTTCCGTAGTGATACTGCCTCAGAAACCCAAGGAGGGGTCACTATGAATCAGGTCCGACTCGACAACACAACAACAACAAAGCTGACTCTTAAGGTCATGCTTAAGAGCTGTTAGGGACAAGTCATTTCTCATCTTTATCTTCCCTCTGTGCAGTTCTCAAACCACAGTGATGGTGATTCAAGCCTGTTAAACAGTGTCATTGGGCCGTGTGCCTCTAGTCTATTTTTTGTAATGTTCTGGGAGATCTTGAAAAATGACTGACCTTCCACCTTTGTGGAATTAAACTCCATTTTTTTTTTCCAAATGCCAAATATTAACCAAGCTTTGCCATATTTACAATATTTTGGGAAAAAAAAAACACAAAACTCCCTTTCATTTTGCAAAGCCATTGATGAATTACTCCATTTTATTATTTAACCACAACTATAGCATAAAGGAGGAGCTCTGGTAGCATAGTGCCTAAGGCACTTGACTGCTAACCAGAAGGCTGGTAGTTCAAACCCACCAGCCACTCCTTGGAAGGAAGACGGGGCAATCTACTTCCATAGTGATACTGCCTCGGAAACCCAAGGAGGGGTCGCTATGAGTCGGGTCCTACTCGACGGCAAATAACAACAACAACAACATAGCATAAGGGAGATTTGCAGGACTCTTCCAAGGAACACCTTTGTCACATGTTGTCATTTGCTTAGAATGTCAAACAGAATCCCACTTTGGAATGTATAGGGGATGAATTCCAATAGCACTCAGAAGAATATATAGATAGATGAAGATTTCTCCTGTGTTTTATTTTTCATTTTTTCATCTATACAGGCAACAGCCTCAGATTCCAATCACCACAGGAACAGGTGTTGTGTATCCTGGTGCTATTACTATGGCAACTACCACACCATCACCTCAGATGACATCTGACTGCTCTAGCACCTCTGCCAGCCCAGAGCCCAGTCTCCCAGTTATCCAGAGCACTTATGGTATGAAGACAGACGGTGGAAGCTTAGCTGGAAATGAGATGATTAATGGAGAAGATGAAATGGAAATATATGATGACTATGAAGATGATCCCAAATCAGACTATAGCAGTGAAAATGAAGCCCCGGAATCTGTCAGTGCCAACTGAGGAGCGTTTGTTCGCTGAATTAAAATACTCTGACATTTCATCTTCCCTCCCCCAACAAAAGTTCTTAAAGAGCCCGCATGCATTTGTGGCTCCACAGTTACATCAGCAGATGGTCTTAATCGTTTCGTAAAGTGTGAGACAGATTAAGTTTTCCCTGATTTTTCATGAACTTGAGTTTTTGTCGTTATTGTTGTTGTTGTTGTTATTATTATTTTTTTAATTTAGGTAAAGACATATTAAATATGAGACACCAGGACTTGAAAATTTATCTCAACCCATAGCTGTCTTACAAGTCTTATATTTTTGTCTTACCTTTTTTTTTTTTTTCCTATTGGATGTTGATAAAGGTTTAAGTTACTGTTTTAGATGGGGTTAAACATTCTCACTCAGGTATGCTGTGCCGGCCTACAGGTTGTGAATGTGTTTTTATTCTGAATTATTTTAGAAAACATCTGAGGATTTCATATATTGTGAAACAGAACAAGTCCACGGCGTGTGCAGCAGCATGGAGAGCATATTCAAAAGGCCTCGGAATTCCATTTTTCCATGTGTAGAGTTAAACTTTGAATGTGCCAAACTTTTTCATAACTTTTGAATCTTAATATTTTGAAAGTCTTAAAGGAGACACTGCAAAGTCTTAGACAATCTTTGGCATCTTAAAATAAAATAGCAAACCACGCTTTTTTCTTTTCCAGAAAATGGTAAAGTACTCAGGAATCTGGAGACAAGATATTATTGTAAGGAATGAACAAAGTTGCCACAGTGCATGTACCCAATTGTGTTTGCCTCTCGACGTGCCATCAGTGTGTGACGTGGTATGACATATGCACACCAGAGTGACCACCACACCAGATATGATGTGGTGGTCTTCTCCGCCTGAGATCACCTCTCACTACATCCATTATCCCTTTGCCTTTAACCCTGACATTCAGTCTTAAAACATTTTCTCTTAAATAATTTATTCATTCCAGAATGTCAAGGGTCCACTTACTATTTATTAAAAAAAAAAAAAAAAGTATATTGTTGGTGGCATTAATTTAATAATTCTTGTTCTTCCACCCTCCTTCCCAGAAGAACTTTTCAGCCCTTTTCACCTCCTTCTCCTGCTAAATACAAAAGATGTACATAGTAATTTTATGTCCCCAGAGTATCTGGAAGCATCTCTGCAACAAGATACTATTAAATACCTACATTGTGGTTTCTAAACACGAGTGTCTATCTGGCGACAGGGATGTGTATTTGGATATAGACGTATAACTTTAACACTTCATTAAATAGGTATACTCCTGAGGTTTGCTATGACCTTCAATCTTTTGCCAGAATTTTCCCCTAATTCAGTTCAGCAACACGTGGTCGGGTCAGCATTCAGTTGCAAGGGTCAGCAGTGGTGACTGCGAGGCAGGAGAGTCCTGCAGCCAAATCTGAAGCCCAAGGCTTACAGGCCATGCAGGAGACAACAGTGAGGCTATTAAGGGCAGGCACTTTTACCCTGAGTTGCCTCATCCCAGCTGGCATAACTAGGGAGAGTTCTTTGCAAAACTCCCAGGATAAAAGAAGTCACATGGTAGCCTCAAAGCAAAGATAGAGGCAAATAGTCATGATGCATCCAGAGAATGAAAGAAAACCATAGGGAAGGAGAAGGGGGAAACACATTCCCTACATGGGATGTTCCTACTGTGAACTCTGGGGAACAGATATCTCTTGGAGTAGCACGAGAGCTCCTCTGACTGACTCCCTGATCTGTGGCCACATGGGAGCCATGGCTGTGTGTGAGCAAGACTAACTGCATTTGTCACCCACACATTTCCTTGGAGATGTGCTAATGGCCTGGGAGGCAGTGAGGTTTCATTCCCCATCTCCTAATGACAGGGAGCCCTGATATGCCATTTTGACGTTCCTCAAACCAGGACTGATTGCCCATGGGAGGCCTCACCCAGAGTGGTTCATTGGGAGAATGTCAGTGAATTGGAAAGTTCACCTCATGGGACAACCCGGAATCTGATCACCAGGACATAGGAACGGCCCCATCAGATTTCTTGAGCCATTTTGCCACTTGGAAGAAAATAGTGTACCTACATATTTATTTAAAGAGTGCTCAAGGCCATGCCTAAGAGCAATACATAGTTCTAGCCAAGGTATTGGCGGCTACGTCATTAGCTGGGAGTGCTCCCTCTAAGCTGATTAAGGTACTGAGAGAAGTGTTTTGTTCTTAATATTGGTTGGGGATTGGAACTTTCTTTTTGTATATTTCTTTCACATGAGGAGGAGGTCATTTTTCTCAAAAAAGGAGTATTTATTATTGTCTTACTGATTTCTCTGATTATATACCTCTCCTCCTCAGTTCATTCTCACATTTTCTCTTTCTCTTTAGCTGTTGCTCTCTCTCTCTCTCACTTTTTTATTTTGTTGCATAGATAGAGTGCTGTATGGCTAGCATTGTATTGTATGTAATTAATTTTGCACAAAGGCAAACATTTAGAATAGTAGGTTAATTTTGTTTGTTTTTATGACCATGCCAAAATAATATTCTGGGCTGGTAGAGAACAAAGGACTGTTCTTTAGGACTGAAACTTGATTTTGCTTGTAGGAAAAAAAGAAAAAAAAAAAAAACACACACTCACAGATGTTGTTTCGTAAGTGTTATAAGCACTGGATATAAATGGTATTTTTTATCACTTCTGACTAATGTGAAACTGTTGTACGAAAACTACATGAACAAAAGTCATCTGTTTCGACTCGTGTGGGCTTGCCTCACAGTTGCCGGATTTGAGTCATTTTTATGTCTTGTTATTTCATTTATTTATGCAAAATACATGTGTGTATGAACACTTTGTTTTAGCTCCAGCTCTGCCTCAGTACTGGGGTTCAGTTTCTTTTAGCCGTATTCTCAAAAATGAAAGGCTATTCAGGAATGATCTGATTGTAAACGTCTCTTTCATTGGGTCAAACAGTGTCACCGTATTTGAATCTAAATTCTGCGCATAAGCAGTTTTCTATTTATTAGCCAACTCTGGCTCTAAATATCCATAGGAAATGAGAACGACAATCATAGGGATCACTTCATTTTATTTTAAGTGGGGCTTAAAACAAAGTTTTTATGACTTTGCCATCTCATTTTAGACTTTTCTAATTGTGTAAATATAACATAGAAATAGAATTTTATTTTTGGTTCATGAATACCTAGTGAGGTATAAGTTATGTATTTCCTTTCTGTTCTCTATCCACATGTGTTGGTCCAGACAAGCAGTTAACAAGTCTCTGTACCGCACGGGGACAGTGAGTTATCAGCCACAGGACGAGAGCAGTGTTGGACCTGAAACTGGGACAGCACACCCTTCACTTGGGTTCTCACGTGGCCTAGAACCCCACTGTCCACAGACTCAGATTTTACTTTCTTTTCTTAAAGGAAGTTGATAAATTGAACATTCTAAATTTCCAGTATGGCTGGGAGAGAGTCAATTTGCTTTGCTAATTCACATAAAACTTAAAAATAGTTCTATGACCATTTAATAGCAAGAAGCGTAATGCCATTTTAAAGACAAACATTCATTTCTGAGATTGGCCGTTAATAAAAGCCCCACCATGCCAATTAAAGAATGTTAATCAACTTTTTTCAATGCTCATAATTTCATAGCCTCTTCAAATCAGAGATATAAATTATCTCCACTTTGTTAAAGATCTCGCAGGATTGGGATTTTCCTTCTCAGTTAGAATCGGGACACTGGCAGACAATCCTCTCCTAAAAAATGGACAATATGGAATGGAAGGAAGGGAGGGAGGGAGGAAGATAGGGAGGGAAGAAGAAAAGGGAGGAAGGGGGAATAGAGAAAAGAAAAGGTGGTCAATCTTTGGACATGAGCAGTTATGCAGGGAATTTCTCTACTTCATTGGCAGGTGTGATGCAGTATCTTTTCCAAAAAAGTACCAAAGTTTCGTTGTTTTCACACCTTCCAGCTCAGCCTTTTAGGAGCACATCAGTTTGCTTCGGTTGGTATCTGACACTCTGCAGCCTTGCTCTCGGGACTGATAGGCTTTGCCAGGGTCCTGACACCGATTCCCAGGCCAAATTCTAAATTCAGGTGTTGGGTCACAGTACTATTGAGCTTGTCAAATTCTGACCTCCCCTGAACATTAGCCCCATGGGAGCCTGGGGTGTTTGAAAAGGGTGTGATCACTCTCCAACTGAAATCCAAGGCTGCTTTCTTTGCCTTATGAAGCCAGGCTGCATCTTGGGAGCACGGGAGCACAGGCATTCACTGAAAACAGGGATGGTTTCCAGGAAGCCCATCTGCCCCCAGGAGGAAAGCAGCCTGATCACTTGAACATTAGGGCTGAGGTTGCTTCTCTGCCTTTACTCATTTTGCGAAGAGATGATCTCTCCCTACTCATTTGGGGGGGGGGGGCGGGAATCACTTGGTAGTTTCCAATCACTTGAGAAGCCCTGTACTGAGTGCCAACAACTGCAAAGAAATGCAGCTACAGGAATGTACTGAAATCATTACTGAGGCTTCCTTTTCAGTGAGAAAATGACAAAAATGGTTGCCGCAGCTTCACCTGATTTTGTACGTGTTTGTCTAAGGATTAAGTTGGCACTTAAGCTCACTTCTCAAAGTATAATAATATTGTATGACCTCATTTGTCCTTTTACAAAAGCACTTGCATCATGTTCTTAAGTCGCCTGCCCCTGACATGTTTTCCTTAATAAACAACTTGTTATTCCTGCAGTCTGTGATGCCATATACTAAGTGCGTCCCTGTGCTAATATCACTGAAAATATTGATAGGCAAACACATTTCCTTTTCATCCCCACCCCATCTTTTCCTTTGGGGATAGACTGCTTTCCAAAAGCTCATGAACAAGTATTCAGATTGCTGGTACCTTTGGGGCACGGGTCAGGGGTGGGAGTCGGGGCAGAGAGGGCAGAAAGGTAATGCTTAGTGCAGATACTCTTCAAACTGGTGTTCGTGGCAATGTGAAAGTTTGAAGGCAACTCAGTGACGTGTCTTGCTCAGTAGTTTCCTGTTCCTGAAGAATCACAAGGATGAAATGAGGCCTCAGTGCTAGTGCTCTTGGAGTATGGGGAATGTGCAAATATTTAACTGTTTTGTATGCTGCACATCGCAGACCTGCTCACGTGCGTTCTCCGTTCGTCTTCCTTTGTCATATGTGTTTTTGCTTTTTTGGAAAGTGCAGTCTTTATTGTACCCTTCTCCAGCTTGTAGCAAATTAGAATGCTTAGCATTTATGTTCATTCATTATTGTATTTGCCATGTAAAATTTTTATTACCTTAGACAAGCTTATAAGCTGTTACTACATAACTTATCTTACTGTAACTCTTTTATTTCCTGACATTGTAATTTGTTTGTGATGTATATTGTGAGATTGTATTCTATGTTAATTTAATCAGCACAATTCACTGACATGCTGGACTGACATGCTGGCTGCTGTTTCAAATTGTAAAGTTTGTGTAGGGCTGTTGGGACAACTGCAACTCTGTTGTCAAGGTACTGTGCTTTGGTTCCTATAGCAACACTGTGGGTGTGGCCCTTGAAATGCTAAGGGCATTTAATACACCCTCAAGCAAATTTTAACTGCAGATTTTCTTTGTAGAAATTCTATGTATAATGCAGGTACCTACTTGGCCCATGGCTGGTAACTATTTGGGCAATTAGAAAAAAAAAAAAAAACTTAAAAACTAGTGTCTATTGCTGCTTTGAATATGTTTGAAAGTCTGAAAATGTAAATAGTTTATCAAAAAAAATCTTGTACAGTCCAGTGTAAAGTTTTTAAATGACCTTAAGGGTTGCGGTCACATCTTTCTCACACTCTCCTTTTGAAAATGGGGGAAAAAAAAAAAAGTTTGCTAAGGATTAAAGCAACAGAAACAAAAGGAAGCTCTTCAAATTTAGAGGAATGAATCATTGTTCTTAGCTTTGTTGCATACACAGACTTCTTGGATTTTGTTGTGCAGTATTGATGTGAGATAAAGCTCAACATTAAATAATCCTTCAGTGGTACTTTCCAAAGTCTTCCCCTCCTCTGCCTCATAATTAAGGGAAAAGACAAAATTGAAAGACACTATCTATCCTGGTGTATGTTGGCACCTTAGCTACTTTTTTTTTTCCTTTTTGCACAAGGTGCTTTCCTGATATGTTAAACATGCCATCTTTGGGTGATAATGTATATGCCATGATGGGGCTTAGGTCCCTCAGGGGAGTGTCTATAAGAACTGCCTATTTATGCTCATTTACCTCAAGACTGTCCTCTCTACCCTTAATCTAGTCGTCATCACTCCATCTTTTGTACTGCTGTTGACACTTACAAATTAAAGATAAATTTTGTTTTATGACCTCTGTGTATGGCCTTGTCTATACCTTGCAAACCTTCCACCACTGAGCCCAGAAAGCCCTTGGCTTGCCACCTGCTTGCTGCATGGGAGCCAACAGTACTCTCCTGCCCCCTGCCAGTGCTTCTGCCTTGCCCTGAGGTAGGTCTCAGGTCTCACAAAGCCTTCAGACCCCTTAGCTTGGAAAGACTTGCCTGGTGCAGCAGGAAATGCTTGTAGATTTAGATGGGAGGAACAGGATCCAAGGTGGATTTTTGTCAAAAGAAGATGAGAGAGAATGCTACTTCCTATTTGCCTAATTTCTTCATGAGAGTGAAACTGTTTATAAACTCTCAGCATCTTGGGGTATGAAAGAATCTCGAGGAGCAGCCAACCATCTATCTGATGCCAAATTACACAAGCCTAGCAGCCAAGAGTGGAAGGTGCTGCACTTAAGGAACCTTTCCCTCCACCGTGGTTGGGAGTGGTTGCACGATTTCTGTTGCTCCTGCCACACAGAGAAAGAGAGCCCATCCCATTGTCCAGCCATGAATCGGACAGGGAGCAAAGCTCCACTCCAGACGATAGCAGCTTCTGAAATATCTCCAGAGCTTTTTCAGTGTGCTATAAGAGCCTCAGGAATGGAGGTTTAGTGGGGTGAAGTGAGCAGGTCCCTTAAAGGAGCCAAATCAGCCACACCAGCCATATGGATTCCAGAGATTAGTAACCAACAGCTGGAGAGTGAAACCAAAGTATTCAAGAGAGAGCACCCTGTGGAGAGAAAAGGGAAGCCCAACAACTTCTTTTGTTATTTCCTAGGGAAAAACACCTCCTTAGAGGAAAGCCAAGGATTTGTGGAACTTTCTTTATGCCAGTCAAATTGTAAGTTTGATACAAGCTGCAGTAAATTCTAAAAGCCTAACATCCCCTGATCCTCTTGTCCTGTGGGTTTCTGCAGCGCAGGTAAGCCAGTCAAATTGTAAGTTTGATACAAGCTGCAGTAAATTCTAAAAGCCTAACATCCCCTGATCCTCTTGTCCTGTGGATTTCTGCAGCGCAGGTAAGCATAGGGAATGGGAAAGAATGTTGGAGTCATCTGACTGACTTTGCCACTTGCCAGGTGTGTGACCTTCCCCGAGTGACGTCTTTTGAGTCAGAGATTTCACTGTAAAGTGGGGTCATAATCCCTACCTCTTAAGGTTACTGGGAGGAGTCAATGAAATGACATGCATAAAATATCCGGTGGTCACCTGACACAGCACATGTGGCACACAGCTTGCCTTCTCTGATCCCATAATGTCACATCTGGAAAGAAGCCTTAGTGTCACAGACTGAGCAAAAAGAAGGTTTTGCCTGAGGTCTTAGACTTTTTCCTTCAGAACTTGATTCTGTCTCTTAGTGATGACCCTAACCTTCCTCTGAGCTCATCTTTGGGCCACAGGCTCTCTCACTTTCGGTCCACCCTCTCCAGTGCCATGGGTTTTCTTTCTAAAACTCATCCCTGATTCTGTCCACCCTCTCTTATCCACTCCTAAAATCTTCTTCATGTTTTCTATTGCTGACTAGATAAAATCCAAACTTCCTACCCTGACCACCAAGCCTCAGTATACCTGCCAGCCTCACTTTCCCCTGTGCCCCTGCATACCCTCAGCTTCTCATAGCTTCTCTCATACCTCTGACCTCTCCACAAACCTGGGGCTTTTACTCCTCCTTTGACCAAGAATGAACCTATCCCCTTCTGTCTTTGGAAAATTCCCACTCATCTGACAAAACAAACAAAAAAACCAAAGTCATTGCCATCCAATCGATTCTGACTCATAGTGACCCCCAATGGGCTTCAAGGCTTTACAGAACAGCAGAGCAGCTGGTGGGTTTGAACTGCTGACCTTGTGGTTAGCAGCCAAATGCCTTATCCACTACTCCATCAGAGCTCCTTTTATCTGACAAGTCCCACTCCAAATATCAGTGCCTTATGAGGTCTTCCTAGACTCCACAGACTAGTTCAGGCTTTCCCTCTGGGCTCTATGACCACCTTAACCACCTTGTAATGATTTGTTTCTTATGTCTTTTCTGCTAGATGATGAGCTACTGAAACCCAGGACTGTGTCTTGTTCCTTCCAGTACTCTGAACAGTGCTTGGCGTATAGTCAGTGCTCAGTACCTGTCTATGGAATGAATGGTGGCAGCTTGGCCTCCATGTGTGGTGTAGATGCCTGGGAGAACCAGGGTCTTAGATGGTGGGGATAAGGGGCCCTGTAGGAGTAGCTTGGTGTTAGCTACTTCATATGTGGAGCATTTTTAGTTGAGGCATAGCTCTACTCATATTGGGAAATCGTGTTACATCAGTGTGAAGTTAGTGTAACAAGTCAGAGCCATGTCAAACCATATCAAGTCATCATATTCCCCACGATCTGGCATAAGGACACATGCTTTTATGAGGACTCACTCACATGGCCGGCTGCACAAGTATGAGTTGAGTGCTACTACTCTGTCCTTCCTCTTAGGCACCACAGCTGGGATATGGAAAGACAGGCCAGGAATAGGAAGCTTTCATGGGTTTGCCCTGATCTCTCCTTGACAGTCCAGGTACCCAGGATCATACTTTACCATGCCCAGTGACAAGGGGCACTGGTAGGCTAAGGCTTCCATCATCGGAACAGGAGAATCTGCTGCCTTTGCATACTGAGGAGAAGAGGGCAGGATCCTATGGAATGATCTAGATAATAGTGACTTGTCTCTTTAATGGTGATGTAGAACTTTGTATAAGGAGTTCTGGTGGTGTAGTGAATAAGGCATTTAGCTGCTAACCAGAAGGTCAGTTGTTCTAACCTACTGCTGCTCTGCAGAAGGAAGATGGATAAACTATAAAGATTTACAGGCTTGGAAACCCAATGGAGGTTGCTATGAGTCAGAATCAACTCGATGGCAGTGTGTTTGTTTGTTTGTTTGAGAACTTTGTTTACTCAAAATGTGGTCCACAGATCAGCATCACCTGGAGACATATTAAGGACACATGGACTGCGATGATTAGCACAGTTTTAATATCCAAGAGATTGCGATAAGGATCTATCTCTTCTTAGTCAGCAACCACAATCAGATGAGTAGGTTAAGAATTACTGTCCTCATTTGAATTGTGAAGGCCCAGAGATGGATGGTAACTCACCCAAAGTCACACTGAGATTAAACAAAGAACTAAAACTTGTGTTTTCTCATTTCAAAAACATAGTTGACTACATTACATGTGGCCCTATAATAATCTATGGAAATTGTTCATCATTGTCACAGCCCTGGTTTTAGGTCTAGACTATCACAGGTGTCTTGGGCTGTATCACTGTAAGAGCACTGAGGTCACTAAGGCAGTGGCCCATGACAGCTCTGGAATTGTTACCCCATGCTCCTGCTGTGCCCAGTGCCTTGCCCTGGATGCCAATAGCATGACTCTTGAGAGTTTGTTCTATAGCTGCCTCTGTCAATTAGCCATCTAGTAATTTTTGTATTTTGGCAACAGAGTGAGAGGCCATTGAGTAGGTCAATACAGAGATGTATGAGCTCTGACTCTCTGACACCCCATTTCTGACTCTTGGAGTGGGGAACAGAGTAAGACACCCAGTAAAAGGAGTGATTGCAGAAGGTATCTGAGCTACATGGGCTCTTAGTGTATCCACCATGCTTCATAAACTCACCTCTCTCAAGCAACCTGGACTCCTACCTCCATTAGTCACTAATGACCATGAGTTCTGTCTCTGCCCTCCGCTCTGACCTGTACAACCAGTGTCAGCTCCCTCTCTAAGCTTCCCACCCTATCTCCTGCTACTGTCCCTGAGAGGGATCTTTCTCTCACAGCTTTAGTTGTGATAAAATACACAAGACAGAGTCTAAGCTGTTCACATTCATGAGGGGCCTTCCTGATGCACTCAGGTCCTGGACTACCTTTCCAGTACCATGACCCTTCCTGCTGCTGACACACCACACTGCTGCTTGTCATCTGCAGTGTCACACTCTGGCATGTTTCCCTGTACCTAGACATTCCTCTCTCACTTCCCCCACCTGCTATCTCCTCTTTTAAGGCCCATCCTAAGGCACATCCTCTAGGAAACCTTTCCTCAATGCCTCTCTTCTACCCAGAAAACACAAATCTCACTGAAAGGATCTGATTACATTGTGTTATGTGTGTCACATATGTCTATTATGTCACAGGAATCTGATGGATTCCTGTGTCACGTTTGCTTTTTCATCCAATAGTCCTGCACACAGTAGGTGCATAATAAATGTGTGATTAAATAACAATGGAAAAGTAAAGGAATGAATGCTACCAGAATTCAAACTACTCTATACCCTGCCATTGTCCAATGTTTTTGCCTCACTGTCTAACCTCACAGTGTCTATCTAGTGCTCTAGGCATAGACTACTAATTTGTTTTCCCACTTCTTGGGCTTTTGGTCAATTCATGTCCCCTGTCTAAATTGCCTTTCCCTCTATAATTGTTAATCACCATCCTGCCTTTAAGGCCCAATTCAAAAGTTATCTCCTCCAACAACCACTACAAAATAATACTAACAGTCTATTCTGTAATAGGTATTTTACCAATATTTCATTTGACCTTTACCGACAGCTTTGAATATTGGGCTTTGCTATTCTTCATTTGCTGAAGATGACACTGAAACTCCTAGAAGCCAGTGGTTAGTCAGGGTGTCCCAGTCACTCAGAGCATCCCTTGCTCTGACAGCTGCTTCTCATTCCTCCAGGTCACAATGCACCTCTCCTTCCCTCTAGCTCAGAGTTTCTCCATTATCACCCCCTAAGGTGCCTTTTTAGACATTTTTTGCCCCATCATAAAGCAAGATTTTGCCCCATAAAATTTTAATGCTACAGATATACTGTGTATCTGCTTATGTACTCTATGTATACCTATGCTTATTCACTTAAAAAAAAAAAAAAAGTGGTTAGGAGCAGCTAACTCAACTGAGAAGACCTGGTCTCTATCAAGTGCACTTTGAGGCTTGTCTCTTACCATATAGTTTGTAACTAATTCCCTACCACACTGAATTCTGTGTCCAGTTACCGTAGCTTAGTAACAGTTTTCCCCAATACTTAGTGATAGATAACAGCCACTTACAGTCCTCAGAAATTCTATGGGCCAGAGATCTGAACAGGGCAGAGTGGGGGGCTTGTCTCTCCTCCACAATATCTGGGACCTCAGCTAGAAAACTCAGACCTAGGGGCTGGAATAAACTGACAGCTCATTCATTCTCGCGGTTGGCAGTTGATGTTGCTGTCATTGTAACCTTGGCTGGGGCTCTTGCCCAGAACACCCACACATAGCTTCTTCATGTGGCCTGGGCTTCCTAACAATATGGCAGCTGGGTATCAAGGATTAATATCCCAAAGAAGAGTAACGGCCAGGTGGAAATTTGGTTCTCTTTGATATCCTAGTCTCAGAAGTCATGCAGTATCAGTTCCACTGAACTCTGTTTGTTGAGACAGTCAGTTTCAAGGAGAAAGGAAGTTAACTCTACCTCTTGATGGGGATGTGATAAAGTTCTGAATAGTATATGCAACTGGAAGTATTGCTGTGGCCATTTTGGAAAATTCAATCTGCCACACTCTAATATATGTTTATCTGTGACCTTGGTGCCCTTCCCCTCTCTTAAATTACCATCCTATTTTCACAGAGCCTTGTACATGGTGCAGTGTTGATATATGTACAAAATTTATTTGGATGCTCTAAGTTCAGAGGATGAAGTCCCAGGCCTTGGCCCATTCCTGCCAGCACCAGTGTGTGATTACCATGATCCAGAAATTCCTGGAGAAGCCATTTTGGGCAGGAGGATCATTGATGCACCAGGGTACCCTAGAACAAATGGTGAGTCGTAGATGTTACAAGCAAAGTGATGGCTAAGATTTATTGATTTTTTTCCCCTCTCAGAGGCTGGGAAGTTATTTCTGGAAATATTCAACCTGTCAAATTCCAATATTTATGTGGATGGATAGACATAAAAGCAAGCAGTCAGATAGATAGATAGATAGATAGAATCACCTAAAATGTTTGCAATGGAATTTAACTTCTACTCACTTCCATGGAATCCCATCTAAGAAAGTAATGTCACTGATTGGTAAAATACCAGTCCTCCCCTCTTTGGCAATATAACTATATTGATATTTCTGGCACCACTATTGCCATAAGTACAACAACAACAACAAAAATTAATGGCAATAATCAATACTGGAAGCCATAATGTATATATAAAATAATTTAGCACCTTTTCAGGCTCATAAAATAATAGTTTGATATTCTTACAATCCCTAATATGATCTACGTCATCAGTTAAACTCAGTAAGTTAGAAAGTGTCAACCTTAAAATAATCCATAAAGTTTCTGATTTTGGATTGATGTTAATCAGCTAGCGGATCTCATTGTACACAGCTGAACCAGGGATAAAGAAGCAAGGATAATGAATACTCTTTTATTTGAATCCTGTTTGTAATTCTATTGTAAAATATTGTTATATGTTAGTTTTAATAAGAAGTCAGTATTTCTATTACAAGAATTAAATGAGGCTAGCTCCTCATTATTAAATGCAAAGTGTGGAATTTAGATACACTTTGGAAAATGAAAGAAGCTCTCATGTTATTAATGAATAATGGGATGGTGGGAAAGTTGTGTTATTGTTGTTGTTAGGTGCCATTGAGTCATTTCCGACTCATAGCCATCCTATGCACAGCGAATTAAACACCATCCAGTCCTGCGCAAGCTCCGTGATCCTTGCTATACTTGAGTCCATCGTCACAACTACTGTGTCAACCCATGTAGGAAAGTTAGGACAAAAAAATACAGTCATGAACCACATAATGTCTGTTTGGGGGTATATGTCCATGGTTCCATAAGGTTAAGAAAAGAGTTTAGAAATCCTTATTAGAGATTGGGACATAGAGAACGCAACAGTTTTGTGCAGGCAACATGTGTATCTCATCACTCTTGTATACCAAGCAATTGGGCTGCCAGGCATGTGACGGTACAGTACATATATAACCTATGTATACCTCGATAGTCATAATAAACTCCTGCGTTACTGGCTGATGTATGTACTGTACTGTACTTTCTATGTATAAAGTTTACTGTATATTCTAGTTACCTAGTGCCAGTCTGACAGGAATCTACCACAAATGGGATGGCCTTAACAAACAGGAGTTTATTCTCTTACAATTTGGAGGATTTAAGTCCAAGTTAAAAGTGCCAGGCTCTAGGGGCTGGGTGAAAGCCCCTCAGCCTTGGGCTTTAGCTCTGCCTCCAGCTCCCAGCCCACTGAAGCCAGAGGCTTTTCTTCACTCAGACAGCTGCTGGCTGCTGAGGCTGCCAAGCCCAAGGTGGACAAGTAAAAAGGGCACAGTCCCTATGTTACCAAACCACATGGCAGGCCATTAATTAAAGTCCATTGTAAGTCCCCAGGTTGGCAGAGCATGGCAGGCTGCTGAACAATGACATGGCTACATGCAGGGTCCAAGCATTCCATAAGCTAGAGACCATTCCCAAAGTTGCTTCTTATATATGAGAAGTGGACCACACCCCAAAAGCAGCTACTCAGCTGCTTGTGGTAGATCCCGCCATGGAGTTGATTGCTAGTCTCATCATGGGGAATGACTATCACCAGCTGCCCAGCCACTCAACCAGGCCCAGCCAAGTTGACACACAAACATAACCTCCACACTGTATAACTGTATGTTTCAACTCTTAGGCAACAGCATTCAACCTTGAGCCTCTTAAGTGTTGTAGTGTTATCTGTTTAATTTTCTTTCAAAAATATTACCATGAAGTGCATCATGGCTCCCAAATGCAGCAAACCAGGGCTAGTGACAGCAGCAGCAAGAGGCAGAGAAGTATAGAAGTGAAACAAAAGGTTATCAAACAATATGAAGGTAGAAGATCAGTGAATGCTATTGTTCGTGATTTAGGCATGTCACATTCAGCAATCACAATGATCCTCAAAAACAAAGAAAAAAATTCTCCAAGCTGTTGAAGGATAAGCACCACTGGAACCACTGGAAACTACAAGGCTAATGAAAATATGAGAGGGACCTATATTAGATTTGGAGAAATTGGTACTGATGTGGAGTGGGACCAAATACAAAAGAGAATCCCTCTCAGTGCATTGAGGATCACTGCTAAGGAATGAAGCTTGTCCAAGCTGCTTGAAGAAAAACAGGACCAGATGACAATGTGGTGTTTGCACAACATCTAAGTCACCTAACGTCCTATCTCACAGAAAGTACTGTGGACACCGAGCGACCCGTACTTTACTCATAATTTGAACATAGAAGTAGAATCAGCCTCCTAATCCAAGGATCCATCAATTGTTCTTGCACAAAGTAAACATTTCACTGCCCCGATTCACTCTTCTATTAGAATAGATTTAATTACAAAAAAGTACTCTTGTATTCTACACTTGTACAGAAACTTATATGAAATCATGTAAATGCATTTATTACACATTTTAAAGAAATATGTTTATTTGGAAAAGGCACTTGCCTATTGATATTGGAAGCAAAAACACTGGCTAAATATACGGGTTTGAACCACTAAGAAGGAAAGAGTAAATTCCTAAGGCCTGGGAGTGAGAATGCCCTTGACTCTTTATTTGCATAGGTGACCAGGACCCTGCACAAATGCCAGGAAGGCAGGTAGGCAAGGTGTTGGTGTGTGTTGGCCCAGTACGCCTGCACTGGAAAGAGCTATGGAAAAGACAAGTGGTTCTGGGCCTTACACTCTGTCAGATAAGACATACCAAGGGATCAGTGCTGTGGCTATAAATAGAGCCCCAGAAACTGGATCATTTTTCAGCCTGTTGAATTTCAAATGGCTGCCAAACAGAGTGTAATATCTGGGACTGTCTATTTTTGCAATGTTACTTCAAGGGGTGGCTAAAGTCCAATTAATTTCACCAAGAAAACCTGGTAAATGAGGATCAGATGAGTTAAATTGTACAATCAAAACTTGGAATTGAAATTAATTTCACAAACCTTTTTTTTTTTAAATTGTGATTTGGGTGAAAATTTACAGAGCAAATTCATTTTCCATATAGTAGTTCACATACCCATTGTCTCATGACATTGACCACAATTTACCACAAAACAACAGCTTCCCTCCCACTTCCTCCCGATAGTTACCTCTTCCCTGTGTCCTTCCCTCCATGCACTCCTGCCCCCTGAGCTGTCTTCCTGTGCACAAACAGCCCTTCTTTCTCCCATGATTGTTTTCTCCAAGAAGTGTATCTATCTACCTCATGTAAATGTTCACCTCCTATGCCTGTCTTTTGTTTGGCTGGAAGCCACGAGTATGGGTTCAATTCCAGACCTGAAGGGCAGCTAGGGGCCTTTGCCTCAGTGTTTCCACAAGGCTCTATCAGACCAGCAAAACTGGTCCCCCCCCCTTTTTTTTTTCCAAATGATTTTGAGTTTTATTCACATTGTTCTCCTTCTTTATCCAGGATCTCCTACATAGATCCCCCTCCGAGTAGTTGACAGTGATAGGCAGGCACCATCTAGTTCTTCTGGTCTCATAGTCATATAGGTTGCAGATCACATGGTGTACCAGTTGCTAGGACTAATTGTTTCCATGAATTTTGGTTTTCTTCATTCTTCTTTGCTCTGGACAAGGAGAGACCCATCGTTGCATCTAGAGGACTGCTTGCAAGCTTTTAAGATCCCAGTCACTACTTGCTAAAGTAGGAGGTGGAACAATGTTTTGTGTAGTATGTTATACCAATTGAGCTTGATGTTCCCTGTGACTATGGTCCCAAGCCCACAGATTCAACTACTCGGTTCCTCTGGGTAGCTGGCTGTGACCAAGCAGTGACTACAACCTTGCCCCTTGTTAGCCCTACTATATACCTGGGAATTCAGATCATACAAATACACTTATAGGGCCATTGTCTCCCAACCCTATACATGGTCTTGGGTACACTCCCTGCTTCATACATACCAAATAGTTCAGCCTGTCCACCCATCTATCCACCCATATACTCACGTTTGCCTTCACTGACAATGCAGTACTGTATGTGCAAAAGGGTTCATCTTTGTTGTCTGTACCTACCATGCACCTCTCTATGTCTTCCTCTTCCTCAGTGCCACCATATTGATCACTCACCTTTGGTACATTGCCCTTCTCTTCACCCAAATCAATACTTATCTCTACCTGTCTAACAGTGTTCCCTCCCCTCCCCTCCCACCCCTGGTAACCAACAAAGAAAATTTCCTTCCATAGATAAACGTTTCCTTGACTTTTACAATAACGAATTATACAATATTTGTCCTTCTGTGATTCACTTATTTCACTCAGCATAATGTCCTCCAAGTTCATCCACGTTATGTGGTGTTTTGCAGATTCTAGGTTATTCTTTAGGGTTGCATTGTATTGCATTGTGTGTGTGTACCAAAGTTTGGTTATCCATTCCTCAGGTGATGGACACCTACGTTGTTTCCATCTTTTGGCTATTGTAAATAGTGCTGCGATGAACATGGGTTTGCATATATCTGTGCTCATCATGGCTCTCACTTCTTTAGGATATATACCTAGTAATGGAATGGCTGGGTCAAATGGTATTTCTAATTCTACCTTTTTAAGAATTGCCATACTGCTTTCCACAAGGGTTGTACCATTTTACAGTTCCACCTGCAGTGTATGAGATTCCCAATCTCTCCACATCCTCACCAGCATTTATTTTCTGTCTTGTTGAACTTCACTATTAGTGCTGGAGCAAGATGGTATCTCGTTGTTTAGATTTGCATCTCTCTAATGGCTAATGATCAAGAGCATTTCTTTGTATATTTGTCGGCCACCTGAATATCCTCCTTGGTGAAGTGTCTATTCATGTCTTCTGCCCATTTTTTAATTGGATTGTTTGTCTTTTTGTTATTGAGGTGTTGG
>NW_006921601.1:14462582-14465994 GCF_000298275.1 Orycteropus afer afer | reverse complement strand
TTCTTGGTTGAAAATTTTTCTCTTTCAGGGTTTTATATATACCATCTCATTGTCTTTTTGCTTGGATGGTTTCTGCTGAGAAATCAGAGGTTATTTTTACTGATTGCCCTTTGTAAGAAACTTTTTGTTTTTCCCGTGCTGCTTTCAGGATTCTTTCTTTGTTTTTGGTTTTGATGAGTTTGATGATGATATGTCTTGGTGCTTTTCTTTTGGAATTTATTCTGTTTGGGGTTTGTTGGACTTCCTGAATGGATATATTCTCATCTTTCATCATATCAGGGAAGTTCTCCTCCCACAAATCTCAGACAATTTTGTCAGTGGTTTCTTTTTCTCTTCCTGTTATGGAATTCCAGTGACACATAGGTTATTCCTTCTTATGGTATCCCACATGAACCTTAGGCTTTCTTCATTTTGTTTTTATCTTTTTTTCTGATTGATCACTTACCAAAGACGTATTCAAGCATTTGTCTTCAATGTCATTAATTCTGTCTTCCATTGCATTAATTCTACTCTTTTGCCCTTCCCATGTTTTATCTATTTCTGAGAAATTAGTATTAATCTTCTAGATTTCTATCTGCAGATTTAGAATCATTTCTAATTGTTCATTTATTTTGTCATTTTGTTCTTGTATTTTCTTCCAAAATTCTTCTAGGGTTTTGTCTGTTTTCCTTGGTCTGTCTCTCAATCCTTTGAAGATACCTAAATATAATTCTTTTGAATTCTTTATCAGAGAGTTCCAATGCTGCTTCTTCCTCAGAGATGTGTTCTGGGTCTGTATCTTGCTCCCTTGTCTCTCCCGCTTTATCTTGCTTCTTTGTGTGGATGTGATGGTCTGTAGTCTCCGAGACATAGTGGCATTATTGTGTTTAGATCGCTGTTAACTATTTGTGAAGGGCAGCCAAGGGTGAGTCAGGCTCTTCTTTGTAGTTGTTTATCATTGGCCCATTGGTGGAAAATAAAGTGGTGGCCCTCACTCAGTAAGTGAAGCTATGTGATGTGTAGATGTAGTTGTGTCATATGGGGGCTGTTGCTGTCTTCCATTCAGTTAAACAAAAATAACAATTGAATTACCATCCAAAAAGTAAAAGCAAATGGACAAAAAATACACCATGTAATCACACAGGAACAGTAACCAAAAAATAGAAAAAGGGAAAAAGAGGGAGAAAAAAAAAACAACCCTGCAATATCTGGGAAGAGGCCTATAAGAGAAGAAAGGTAGAGAAGGAGAATAATGAAGAAAAAATGGGAAAAATGCAAAAAGAAAAAGAAGGAATGGGGTTACCCATGATAAAGAAAAATAATAATAATAATAATGCAACCAGGAACAGGGAAAAGAAAAAAAGCTGAAAACTAGAACCTGGGAGGAGAAGAATAAAGAATAACAGTAAAAATTACAAAAGTAATAATAATAGTAGTAGTTTTAAAGCAGACAAAAACAAACAAACTGAAAAACAGAAAAAAGAAAAAAAAATTGACCAGGGCAAGGCAGGACACCCAGGCTCTGTCCCAGCACACAGACTGGGCTGGAATTCCTGCCAGCCCAGAAGGTGGGTGGGAGTGAGGGATGGCTACACCTCCATTCACCAAGAGGATATAAGATATAAGAGTAACAAGCGGAATGTCACACCTTTCCACTAGTCCGCATGTCTGGAATGTCCTTGCCGGAATGTCCTTGTAGTTCCCAGCAAGTGGAGCCTGTTCTTAAGTCCCTGGAATCTGGGAGAATGCTGTCACTTTAAATATCCAAAATGGTCAAGCTGCTTGTAAACATTAAAAATGGTTGTGTCCTCCAGACAGAGAAAAGTCCACAGCTCAGCCGGCCTTCTTCTTCGCTGCTTCCCCTTTTATTCCCCAGCCACCCGAGCAGTCCTCCTTTTAGTCCCTGGCTAGCAGTGCCAATTTTTAGGTTAATTCTTAGGTCCTACCACCACTTGGCAATATACCAGCTGTCTGTGCCTTCAGGATTGCTGCCAGACCACTGCTCCATATGGCTCCTTTTTTGGTGTTTTCATGCAAATTCTTCTGCTAATTGGAGTTTAGTCCACTTCTACATCCTTCCCTTCAAGGCTCAGGGGTCCAAGATTATCTTCTGTATTAATTGCTTCCCTGTTTCTTTTTTGAAGAGAATCTGTGCAGTCTTTCTACCTATTCTGCCATCTTACTGGAACTCTCCTCTAATTTCACAAATGTTAATAAAATCTGAGGAGGAGGAAATTCAATTTAACTCTAAATTTCAGTCAACTCTGTGATAACAATAGGTAAAGACATAGTGAAGAACCTTGAATATTGATTAATCTCTTGACTGAAATCCTGGGCATCAGACCACTTACATCTGTGATTTGCATCAAATTTTCTGATTGATCATCTGGGAGGAGAATTCAGAGTTGAAGACACCTGGGAAACTCCATCTTCCAAACAAAACAAAACTACATACACTAACACAAACACAAAACCACAAAGTTTTGATGAAATCAAATACTACATTATTTAGATTTTGTTAGATATAAGTGATATAAACCCAATCCAAAAGACTTAGGCAACAAAAACTGATTTATTGGCCTACATAACTGAAAAAGCATAAGGACAGTATGGCTTTGGGCATGGTTTGATGGAACTGCTCACACAGTGGCCTCAAGACTTGATATCTGAGCTCTACTCTGATTGGTCTTATTCCCAGTAGTCTCTTCCCATGAGATATCCCCTTGTAGTTCCAGACTTATATTCTCCAAGCTTTAAGTTCAACATGGGGCAATTTCATAAATAACATGTATGAAATTTATTTGGATGCTCTAAGTTGAAAAGATGGGGTTTCAAAGAGGAAGGGCTACTCTTTGTCAAAATTTCCCTACAAGCATCCTAAATTGAATCTCATTGGTCTAGCTTGGGTTATTGTGGTCTAGCAAACGAAAAACTCATGAGTCCTATCCCTACAATGAAGAGAGTTAAGATCAACTCCGTCCAAATCACACAGACTGAGTATATAAATGGTAGTCCCATAAAGAAAATTCAGTCACCAGAAGGAGAGGAATGGGTGCTGGGCAGTATTGAGAAATCCTGCACAGGATGGGTTTACGTGGAAAACAAAACAAAACCTCGTTGGAAAGTAGACTTTTATTACAGAAAGGATGCTGACTGCAGCAGAGGTGATCTTGTGGCAGTGTGGGATTCTGACATCATTTCCTACCTGATTCCGACTCTCCTTTTGTAAACCATACACAACCTTCATGGCAATTAACACACAGAATTGTCACTCTTTAATGCATCTATGTTCCCACTAGAGAGTGGACAATTTTCTTAAGGTCAGGACCTTGTTCAGCTTGCTTTTTGATGCCTGCAGATGGTCATTGAACCTGTGTTGAATGAAGGGCTGGTCCCTCTACTGCTATGGCTGACATTAAAGTTCATGTAGTGC
>NW_006921601.1:14459959-14461977 GCF_000298275.1 Orycteropus afer afer | reverse complement strand
CTTTTGTGACTGACTTATTTCGCTCAGCATAATGTCCTCCAAGTTCATCCACGTTATGCGGTGTTTTGCAGATTCTACATTATTCTTTAGCGTAGTGCACCTTGATTCTTGCATAAAAACAATACCCTTCTAGAACCTGGGCCTGGCTCAGTGGCCTTCTCTTCCCATTCTTCCTCCTCCCTTTACTTTTTATTGGCTCACCATCTGCACAGCTGTGAATCTCAGGGTGGGCCCATCCCTTCTGTCTCACCTTTCAATCTTTCAGAGAACATGAGTCACACAATGAGGAAAGTTAAAAGGCCCTAGTGTCCTAGAGCAGGAGTCAGCAAACTACGGGCCATGAACCAATTCCAGCCCCGATGCTTGCTTTGGTGTATAAAGTTTTATTGGAACAAAACCATGCCCATTATTTTGTTTTATATATTGCACTATAGTGGCAGAATTCAGTAGATGCAACAGAGGCTATATAATCTACAAAATCTAAAATATTTACTACCTGCCCCATTATAGAAATACTGTTGACCCCTCTCCTAGAAGGATGGATACAACATCTCTCTTTTTGTGTATGGGCCATGGATCACCATGGGTTTCAGGTGTGTTCCAGGGGGAACTATGAATTATCTTAATCTTCAGACACTTGACAGTGGCCATGAAGACTGAGATCACTGAGTGGGCAAAGTGTGATTGTGGGGCAGGCAGAGTGTGGAAAAACATGGAACACACTCTCCAAACTACGGGAGAGGAGGAAGGAAATTCTAAAGCACATTAGAAACATCTCACAGCCCACTTAAGCTAATTCTAGCCTTGACTGTTGAGAAGCCTGGGGTCAAAGCCGTGGCTCTCAACCTTGGCTGCATTTAGGAAACTTTAAATCACCTGGGCATCAGGCTTTTAATACGTAAAATACCAGGAGTTTTGTAAGAGGGGGTGAAGGTGATGGTGATGACTTTAAATACTTTAATAGCTGGAGATTCTGATTTAATTGATCTGAGGTGTGGCATGGGCTTTGGGTTTTTTAAAAGCTCCTCACTCCCCCACCCCCAGGTGATTATAATGGCAGCTCTAACTAGAGGGTTAGAAGTTAATAGATCTGAGAGAGGTGGTGCCAATCTTGAATGAAAAATATGCCGATGCCAGGCTTTCTGTCTCTACATTGAAGTTGCGATACATTGTGTGGTGAGTCATTTAATTTCTCTGAGCCCCATTTTCAGTATCTGTAAAATAGGAACAAGAATACTTACAGGGTTGTATTGAGGTTTATGTGAGGTCATTTACTCATTCATTTATTCAGGAAATTTGGAGATGCTTACATATGCGTGATGTTCAAAGCCCTGGATAATGTACCTTTGGACAAGACAGGCTAAGGTGCAAGCACTCAGAAAAGGATCAGAACTGTAGATCCTGGATAGAGTGGAAGGAAAAATGTGGAACAAAATTTAAAAACACAAAAATGACCAGAATTACTGGCCAGATAGAGACCAGTGGAACCCCGGAGGCTGTGGCCCTGGGTTACCCTTTGGGCCTAGAAATGGACTCACCCCATGGATTGGCTCTCAGCCCAACAGTAGAAGACCTACATGCAGAACACCTACCCACCTACTCTGGGGAGAGCAACCTTTAGATCAATCAGCCATGAGACACCAGAGGGACAGCATTCACTTAGAGGGAAAGCGGGACAGACAGGAGTGCCTAGTTAAGGAGGGCACAGGGAGAGGGTAGTCACAGGGAGAGGCGGGGAGGAGAGTTTGTAGGGTTGGGATGGTAATCGGGGCCATGAAATCAAATGTGCATGAACTGTTGAATGTAAATCAAATCTGCTTTGTAAACTTGCACCCAAAGAACAATTGTTGTTGTGTTGTTGTTAAGTGCCGTCAAATCATTTCTGACTCATAGCGACCCCATGCACAGCAGAACAAAACACTGCCCGATCCCGTGCCAGCCCCACAATCCCTGCTATACTTGAGCCCATCATCGCAGCCACCATATCAATCCATCTCGTTGAAGGCCTCCCCCTCTTT
>NW_006921601.1:14433664-14457919 GCF_000298275.1 Orycteropus afer afer | reverse complement strand
GTCTCCAACAGCAAGACAAACTTGTCTGTCGGTTTGTCCTACTGTGGTGACATGTAGACGTGAGTTTTGAGGCTGAGCCTCTGGTGTTTAAAACCCAGTGAGATGCACCTGGTGCACAGGAAACAGCCCAGCTTATAGATTGAGACAGACTAGGAAGAAGGAAGAGGCCACCCACTTCTCAAAGAATTGGCCAGGGAAAAAAACAAAGAACAATTAGGAGGCAAAAAAAAAAAATAAGACAGGCTGTTTTGGTTTACACTGCTGGTGTGACTGTAAAATGATATAATCATGGTGGAAAATGGTATGCCAATTTCATAAAAAGTTGGAAATAGAAATATCATTTGATTCATCAACCCCATTACAAGGTACAAATCCTAAAGAAATGAGAGCCATGACACGGATAGATATATGTACCCCATGTTCATCACAGCACTATTCAGAATAGCAAAGAGATGGACACAACGTAGAAGTGCCCATCAATGGAGGAATGAAAAACCAAACTATGGTCCATATACATAATGGAAAACTGTGTTGTTGTTGTTATGTGCCCTTGAGTCAGCCACGACTCATAGCGACCCCTACTTGGGTTTCCAAGGCAGTATCACTATGGAAGTAGATTGCCCAATCTTCCTTCTGAGGAGTGGCTGATGGGTTTAAACAGCCAGACTTCTGGTTAGCAGTCAAGTGCCTTAGGCACTACACTACCAGAGCTCTCAGGAAAACTATACAATGCTAAAGAATAATGTAGAATCTGCAAAACACCTCATAAAATGGATGCACTTGGAGGATATGCTAAGTGAAGTAAGTCATTTATGGAACGACAAATATTGCATTAGTCCATTATTGTAAAAAGTCAAGGAAAGGTTTGCATATGGAAGGAAACTTCTTTGCTGGTTATCAGGGATGGAAGGGGAGGGGAGGCAAAATTGCCAGAGGGGTAAGAGGCAAATATTGATTTGGGTGATGGGAAAGACAATATACCAAAAGTGAGTAACCAATACAATAACACTAAGGAAAAGGACAACACAGAGAGGTGCACAGAGAGTCAGACAACAAAGATAAACACTTTTACATACACAATACTGCATTATCAGTAATATCAAACATTAATCTATGGATGGATACATAGATAGACAGGCTGAATGACCAAGTATGTCTAGGCAAAAGGGAATATACCCATGACCATGTATAAGTTTGGCAGATGATGTGTCTACATATGTATTGTGTATGCTATAAGAATGTCTATATATATAACAGAAGTAAACAGGGGGCAAAGTTATGAAAACTTCTTAGCCACAGCAAACCACCCTGAGGGAGAGAGTGGCATAACATACTACACAAAAGCATTGTTCTATGTCCTAGTTTGGCCAGTAGTGACTGGGGTATTAAAAGCTTGTAAGCAGCCATCTAAGATGCAACAGTTGGTCTCTTCTCATCTAGAGCAAAGAAGAATGAAGAAAAGCAAAGATGCATGGAAACAATTTGTCCAATGGACTAGTGGACCATGCAAACCTCAGCCTACATGACCACGAGACCAGAAGAACTAGACAGTGCCCAGCTACCACTATCAACCACTTGAAAAGGGATCATTGTAGGAGATCGTGAGCACAGTGGGAGAAAAAGGTGGAACAAAACTCAAAATCATAAAAAAAAAAAAAAAAAAACAGGCTTACTGGTATGATAGACTGGTGAAATCTCTGAAAGTATGGCCCCAAGGTACCCTTTGGGCCTGAAATTGAACTCACTCCCGTGGCTTCTAGCCAAAGAATGGATGGATGTATAGGTGAACACTACACCAGGTAGGTACACTCCTTAGAACAATCAACCATGGAAGATCAGAAGGGTTATATTTTCACAGGGAGACAGCTCAGAGGGCAGGAATGCACAGGAAAGGACACAGGGGAAAGGTAAGTGCTGGGAGGAAGTGGGAAGAGAGCTGTTACATTATGGGGATTGCAATCAATGTCATGAAACGAAATGTGTATGAACAGCTGTATGGAAAATGAATTTGCTCTTCCTCTTCCCATCTATTTCATTAGATGCTTCTTAAGAAAGGGTGCATGGGAGACACTTTTTTTTTTGAGACTTAGTGTGTCTAAAATATCTTTATTCTGCCCTCATATTTTGTTAATAATCTGGCTGGATAAAGTTCTAGGTAGGAAATTATTTTCCATTAGAATTTTGAAGGTATTGCTTTATTGTTTTCTAGTTTCCTAGCTGTTGAAAAGTCTGATGCCATTCTGATTTGTGTTCCTTTGTATGCACCATTTTTTTCTCTCGATCTCTACCTCTTTCATTCATTCTTTCTTTCATTCTTCTTCTTGTAGTTTTCTTCTTGTCCACACTGTTCTGAAATTTGGATTTGCATTTATTCATTTTACTTATTCATTTATATTTATTGGTATGGATTTATATTTATTCATTATGCTGGGTACTCTGTGGGCTCTTTCAAAATGACAATTTATATCCTTCAGTTCTGGAAAATTTTCTTGAATTATTTCTTTGATGAATTTATCCTCACAGTTCTCTCTAGATCTTTCTTGGAAATTGATAATATTCTGATATTGGACCTCATGATCTGGTGTTTTAATTTAATATTTTCTTTCTCTCTCTCTCTCTCTTTTTTTTTTTTTTTTTTTTTAACAAGGAGCTCTGCTGGCACAGTGCATAAGGCATTTGGCTGCTAACCAGAAAGTTGGAGGTTCAAACCCACCAGCCACTCCATGGAAGGAAGACTGGGCAATCTACTTCTGTGATGATTTACTGCTTCAGAAACCTGAAGGGGGTGGCTGTGAGTTGGAATCGACTCGATGGCAGTGGTTTTGGATTGAGTTCTTATTTTTTCATCTATGTTTTGGAGAAATATCCTCAACTTTGTCTCCCAGGATTTGGAGGATTTTTTTAAAAGCTCCCACTCTCCATTGGAACTGCAACTTTAACCACAGGGCTAGAGATTAACAGATCTGGCAGAAGGTGGTCCCAGTCTTTGGAAATTTTGTCAACTGAGGTTTTCATTTCTGTATCATATTTTTAATTTCCAAGTATTATCTTTGTTCACTGAATATTTCCTGATTTTATTTGATGGATGGTATATATTTTCTTATCCCTCTGAAGATAATTAATGATAGTTAAAATTGTTTTTACTTTCCTTACATGATCTGTTTCTTCCTAATTGCTTCATTCATTCAATTATTATTGACTGAGGGTTTACGTTATGCCTGGCCACTAGGAATTGGGATAATTGAGAGAACAAAACAAAGATCCTCATCTTTGTGCAGCTTACATTTGGTTACTAATTTTTCTTTTCTCTCTCTCTCTCTCTTAGATCTTAGATACCTTCTGCATGTGTCAGGTGAGCCTTGACTCTGTTCATATTTAAGAGTAAGGTGAAAAACATTCAATGGGAAGTTTTACACATGACAGAAGGGCTTGCTATCTTTGATCTTTATTATAAGTAACCTGGCTGGACTGTTTCCTTGGAGATACTCTCATGTCAGCATCTTTAAATCATCTACCTGATTCCCCTAGAGAAGAATTTCTAGTCTCCTGCCTGATAGACCTAAGACTCAACTGCCAGCTTTCTGAGCATTGAGTAGGGAAGTGTTCCATATGTAATCTTCCATTTAAGCCCCCTGTTTTCAATGGCTGATATCTAGATAATACTCTGTTTTACCCTTTTTGGGATGGAGTCTCGCCTTCTGGGGAGTAGGGGTGAGAGAGACAGGCACAGGTCTCTGTGAAGAGTTGTAGAGAAGATTGATCTGCTTCTTAAACAGACTTTCAACCAATTCTCCTATTTCAGCCCCATCTTAACTTTTACTTCCAGAACACCAGTGACAACTCCTGAGTCTGTAGACTCAGAATCTAGAGGGTTCGTCAGTTTAAGTCATTTCTTTACTGTTCACATAGACTTCAGCTTTCTGGGGCTGCTAAATCAGTTTCCATTTAACAGCCTACTTTCCACCTTCTAAAATTTTATCACAGAAGTCTTTTCTACTCTTCTCTTGGTCTCCTTGGTTTATGCCTTTAACAACATCCATTTACTAATATTTTAGTAATGTTTCAGGAGGAAGCGGAGCTAAAAAGTATGGGTCCATATATTTTAAACTATGGGTCAGAGGTAGGCATTTTTACTTCACTATTGCATTTAATCCTCACAATGAGCAATTTCCTGGAAATGGAAAGAAAGACTTAGAGATTAATCAATTTAATGAATGAGTCAATTCAATTTAGAGATAATTGATTGACCAATTGTTTTGTGCCTCAAACTGTGCTAGATGCATAGGATGAATGAGTTAATGTCGACATTCAGTCATCTATATCTGAAACTTAGAAGTCATTTAGACTCCTCCATTGTTCTTCCTGCTTTGATCTCAATATTTCTAAGCTGTGCTCTCCTCTGCCTCCTGGATAGCCCTGCCTTGGTTCGGGTCTATACGATTTCTTTTCTGGATCTTAAAGCAAACTTACTAAGTGGACTTCAGCCTCTGAGCACCATCACCCCATCTGCAGCCCAGATGATCTTTCTGAACTGCAACCATTACTACTGCACACTAAACAGCCTCCCTCTTGGCACACACAATTCCTCACAGCTGTCCTGTACCTACTTGCACACGGGGAAGTGCTTCATTCTTCTCTGAGTTCCCAGGACTTAGCATTGGGACTAGAATCCTAGATAGCTTTCATAAAAGTTTATTGAACTGAACAAAATATAACAGTCCAAGCCATCATGAGTCCATTATCGAAGTCTATAAGGAGATTGAAAACCACCACCCAGGGCTGGATGATTCTAGGCCTTCAGATGGCTTTCCTGTGATTACCCCCTTGCTTTTCAGTCTTGCCTTCTCCCTCTCCTCATTCTGAAGGAGCCCTCAATGTGATCTTTCCTAACTGTTAGAACCTTCCCTTCTTGGTTTCTTCTGCTCACAACCTTGACTTTCTTCTCCTTCTCCATTCCTAGATAAAAGATGAAACAGCAAGCCTGATATTTTATCCAAACACCAAGGGGGCTGGAAGGGAAGGAGAGGTGCCTCTCTCCCCTTGGGCAAAGCAGGACACCCAACACCCTACTTCCCATACCACCCCCAATCTTGGAGTTGCCTTGGAGGCCTAGCTCAATTTTATGTTCTGCATCTTCCAGAAATCTCTAAACATTGGCTTCTACCCTGGAAGAAGTTGCTTAGATTGTTGGGGGTAGGGAGAAGAAAAATATTTGGATTTAGAATTACCCATACAGTGTTAGGTGGGAATTTCCAAGAAATTATATAGTAGTGATGTTATAACTTTCACACGATGGTTGGAAGCAACATTATAAAAATATTGCCTAACACAACTCCATAAGGGCATATGAAATTTCATTCCATTTTATACATGTAATTAAGTGGCCTACATAACGAAGTGCTGTGTGTGCAAAGAGAGAGATGCCTTTTGTAGGTGAAAGATAGCTGTAGTAAGAACAAGACTGTCATTTTAAAGAATAATCAAGCAAGGATAGTTGAGAATTAATGCATTTCATTCTATAAGCAACTTAAATTTGATAGACCTTTCTTTTTTTTCCCTTAAAGTTAGTTTTCTGACCGTAAGTAAGGCAAATAAACTCAATATCTGTCTGCCAAAATATTCTTCCATTCTGTTTAGCAAAGATAGAGAGTAGAAAAAGTTCTGAATTTGCAAGCAGGTAGAACTGGGTTCAAAGCCCAGATTGTCACTTACTAGCAGCATGACCTTGGGTAAATGCCTAAGCCAGTGCTGCTTAAAATATGATTCCTGAACCACCAGCAGCATCTAGACAGGGCTTTGAACAAGTGCATTCAAGTTTGATCCCTTGCTAAGAATTTGTATTTCCATCCCAGATATACTTAATCAGAATCTGCACCTTAATAAGATCCCCAGCGATTCTAATAGATCCTCATGGGATCTTGTTAAGATATAGATTATGATTTAGTATATCTGAGGTGGAGATGTAAATTCCCAGCAGAGGGTTGAAGTGAAATGAACCAGTTGGAAGCCCTGCACCTTGGGATTTCTTAGAAATTTATATTCAAGGGCACCACCCCAAATGTGTTGGATCAGAATCTTTGAGGCATCTGTTCTAACAATCTCTCCAGATGACTCCAGTGCTCATTAAAGAATGAGAACCACTTGCTCCAAAGCCCCAATTTTCCTCCCTATAAATGTACCTATTAGTGTAATGGCAGAAAGTCCAACCCAAAGTGGCTTAAAAAGAATAAGAATTTAATGATTACTATAACCAAAAGTTCAAGAGAACTAACTTCAGATGAGGCTCAATCAAGCCGCTCAAATAATATCACCCAGCATCCCTTCATATTTGTTTTCTCCACTCTTCTTTATGTAGTGTTATTTTCAGCTCAGTGTTCTTCACAAAGGGCCATGGTAAGGACAGCTTCTCCCTTACAACAACAAAATGGCTGTCCCATTTCCAGTCATCATTCCACACCTTCTAGTGGAAGAAGACAGCCTTTGTCAGTACCTCCTATGGAAGAGAAAAGAGGAAATCTTGGCAAATAAATAAATAAATAAATATTTTTTATCTCATTGGTTCTGATTGGATTAAATTGGGTTTAATGTCCTGCCTAATCCTGAACCTTTCTTTGCCTGGATTATCAGAGATTTCCATTTTTCATTTAGAAAGTACTTGGACCTACACTACCTTCTGAAACTTTCCCCAGCTCCCTTGCCAGTGATAACCTCCGTCCATTTGTGCTCTCAAGGCCCTTACCATGTATTTTTATCTCTACCTGGGGTCTATCATGTTATTATCTGCTTATATGATTTGCCTTCCACCCTAGAGAGTAAGCTTCCAAAGGGCCCAGGCTTTATCTCATCATTTAGAAACCTCTCGCACCTGGCACATGTCCCAGCTGAGTGGAGATACTGAACAAATCATATTGAACTGAATTGACCATTCTCAGAAGTGTGAGTATTTGCAGAAGACCAATTCGGAGCTTAAAACTGTGCAGCGTACAGTGGAGGATCCAGACTGTTAGACTTCACCTTGCTCTAAAGTCTCCATGGGGCTCACCACAGACCACTTAGTTCAAAATCAGTTTGAACAACGGATTATCTAGAGCAATACTGTCCAATAGAATTTTCTGCAGTGATGGAAATGCTCTACATCTGTACTGACTCACATAGTAGCCACAAGTCTCATGTGGCTATTGAGCACTTGAAATGTCTCCAGTGAGACTGAGGAACTGAATTTTAAATTTTATTTAATTGTACTTAATTTAAATAGCCACACGAGGCTAGTGCCTACTATATTGGGCATTGCAGTTCTTGAGAATGACTTAGAGTAACCTGGTGAAAAAAGGAGTGAAGGGGGGTGGGTTATTGCAGACAGAAGAAGCAGTATATAATAAAGCATGTTAGGAAAACCAAGCAGTTCTTATTGCAACCTCCAAAGCAGGCTCAGTGGCTGCCTGCTTGCTGGTTTTACCCATTAGGCCCAAGACTTCCAGATTTTTCACATCAAGTGAGTTAAAGCAGATGCCAACAGCTCTTAGGAATCTGGAGTCCATCAAGCAACCCCACAGATGTCCTATGAAGCTGAATTGGAATACAACGAAGTGTGCCAGGAGAGATTCATGAGTGCCTAAGGCACATGACTGTTAACCAGAAGGCTGACGGTTCAAACCCCCCAGCGACTCCTCAGAAGGAAGGTTGGGCAATCTACTTCCGTAGTGATACTGCCTTGGAAACCCAAGGAGGGGTTGCTACGAGTTGGGTCTGACTTGACGGCACATAACAACAACAACTTTTCTTTTAAGAATCTGTCCCCAGCCCCATCCCATGAAAATTCAATGTGATCGATGAAGGACAAAGGTTCTGAAATGTTTTTCCTTGGCAGTACTCTTCTATTAGGAGCTCTGGTAGCATAGTGCCTAAGGCATTTGACTGCTAACCAGAAGACTGGTGGTTCAAGCCCACCAGCCACTCCTCAGAAGGAAGGTTGAGCAATCTACTTCTGTAGTGATACTGCCTCGGAAACCCAAGGAGGGGTCGCTACGAGTTGGGTCTGACTCGACAGCACATAACAACAGCAACAACTCTTCTATTACAAAGACTCTGTGAAAATTTGGAAATCCACAGAGGTAAATACTTCAGGAAGAATCTTTGTATGCTGTTTTCAGTGAGGTGTAAAGCTACACTAGGCTCCTGAGGGTTGGTGGACAGAAAGCTAACTAGTCTGGGTCCTTTGCTGGGACTCCCTAAAACAGTGAATAGAGAAAGCAAGAAGGATCCTTTCTGCAGAACCTTCCTACCAAGGCTGCCCAGCCATCTGTGGAAGCAGAGGCCAGTGGCTGAATGCCCTCATCCTCCATGGAGAGGCTTGGCCTCTCTGGACTGGGTTTCTGAGATGGGGTTGGAATGATGAGGCTCACCTCCTGAAAGCCACGTGACTAAGGAAAGCAGGCAGGTGAGCAGGTGAGCCAAGGACTGAGTAGCCAAGTAAACCTTGAGAGGGAACTGAAGAAGTCTAGGGGTAAAAGAGGATGGTATTAAAGATGGATAAAGCTTGGGGTCATGTGTCTAGGAGGCAAGCATGAGTGAGTCAGGAGATGATACTATGTGTGTGTGAGGTGAGGTGGTGATGGTGGAAGTCCTGAGTGAGCAAAGAGAAGAATATCATAATTGATTAGTGCTGTCTGCCAAGGGTACAGAAGGGGGCAGTGGCAGCATGGCTGCAGTATATTTGCCATCTCTGACTAGAAAAAAAAAAACTGCTCATAGTAGGCTTTGTGACTTTAAAACCAAGCCAACCTGACAGTGTACGTTGGTTTGGTTTTAAAAAAAGTTTTAGGAAATTCAACACTTGATGGACACTTTTATTGAAATGGTAGGGGAAAAATGCCATTTACAAACAGTTGCCATCTTAGGAGGGTAGATCTGAGTGCTTGAAAAGCTCTTTTAACACAAAGTGAGTAGAAGGAAGGAAATAATAAAGAGTGGAAATCAATTAAATAGAAAATGGAGAAGCAATAGAAAAAAAAAATCAATGAAACCAAAAGCTGGTTCCTTGAAAAGATCAATAAAATTGATAAGCCTTTAGCTAGACTGATCAAGTGGAAGAGAGAGAGAGAGAGAGAGAGGGAAAACTAAAATTATAAATATCAGGAATGAAATAGGGGAAGGATAGTAAGGAAATGTTGTAAATAATGGAAGGATAGTAAGGAAATGTGAATAATGTTTGGCCAATAAATTTAAAAACTTAGATGAAGAAAACAAATTTCTTTAAAAACACATTTACCAAACTGATTCGAAAAAATAAAAGACATGACGAGTTCCATACCTTTAAAAAAACTGATTTAGTAATTAATAATCTTCTCACAAAGGAAACTCTAGGCTCACAGGTTTCTTTGGTAATTCCTCTCAAACATCTAAGGAAGAAATAATATCAAACTTACACAAACTCATTGTATAAGACCACCATTACCCTGATAACAAAATCAAGGATATTACATGAAAATAAAAATAATAGACCAATATTTTTAATAAACATGGATGCAAAACTCCTTACCATAATATTAGCAAATCAAATCCAACAACTTATAAAAAGAGAAATTCATCATAATTGAAATATGGAGATTATTCCAGGAATGTAAGATTGCTTTGGAAACGAAAATTGATATAATTTACCATATTAATAAAATAACTTAGAAAAAACATATGATGGTCTCAATAGATATAGAAAAAACACTTGAAAAAATTCAACCATGATCATGTTAAAAACTGTCAGCAAATAAGGTGTAAAAAGAAATAGAAGGGGGTCTATGCAAAACCTATAGCTAACCTGTAGTTAATGGTGAACTATGGGGCAAGATGGTCAGGGAAGAGTTTTCTGAGGATGGGATAGTTGAACTAACACCTGAATTGCACAATATAGTGACCTAGCTGTTCACCTGAGCCCCTTCCTGTCTGTGGGTGGTGAAGGCATGTAAGGACTTATCAGTTATAGTGGACAGATCAGTTACAAGGCTACTATATGAAGGCATTTTGGACTGGGATGTGAGGATTAGGCTGGAGGAAGTGGCTGGTGCCTCATGCTGACTGAGCTGCAAGGAAGGTATAGCAGATTAAATAATGTCTCCCCAAATTCATGTCCATCTGGAACCTCAGAATTTGACCTTATTTGGAAATAGGGTCTTTGCAGATGTAATTAGAGATCTCTAGATGAAATATTCCTTGATTTAGGGTGTGCCCTAAATCCAACAACTTGTACGAATAGGAGAGGACATAGAGACAGAGGGGAAGGCCATGTGAAGACAGAATAAGATTGGAATTATGCAGAATGCCAGAAACCAGGAGAAGCTAGAAGAGGCTAGCAGTGATTCTCCCCTAGAGCCTTCAGAGGGAGCATGGCCCTGCTGATGCCATGATTTTCAACTTCAGAACTATGAGAGAATAAATTTCCATTGAGTTAAGCCACCAAGTGTGTGATAATTTATTACGATATCTCTTGGAAACTAATAAAGAAGTCTTGGGCATTATCTTTTTGATTAAGAGTTAAAGAGTTCCAATAAGATTTTACATTGTGATGTACTTTATAGTTTATATAACATCATTGCTTCCATGATTACTTGACAGATTATTAAACCCATTTTACAGCTGAGAAAAAGTGGTAACATGACTTGTTCAAGTTCACATAATCCACAGGTAGATTCAAACCCAAGTTTGTCTAACTCTCAGCCAGTTGGCTATATGGCCACTTGGTTAATTAGAGAATGATTAGTTTTTATCTTTGAGAAAAATGCAATGCATCAGTGAGTCACTTTAACTTGGAAACATGGGCAAGAAGAGAATTTCCTTCTTCTCTCAGCCATGCTGTTGCTCAGTCAGTGGTGCCAGACAAACGGACGTGTGCCATCCTCTGGTCTCTCCACAGACTGAAGCTGTCTGACCCCGTTGGCATTCACTAGCTCACTAGCTGCATGACTAGCAGCAATCAGAGCCTCAATGTGCTTCCATCTAGATTGGTTCTGTCCACCTTACATGGCTCCCATGCCTTTTTTTTTTTTTTTTTTAATGAAGAACCATATGAAACCAGGTGATGGTAACTGCTGTTATCTCTGAACTGCTTCAAGATCCCCTGCCAGAGTCAGATCCTCCTGCTGGAGAGTTAGTATTCTGTTGGCTAGTGAGGCACAGGCCTGGGTGGTTCCTGTGCCCTTGGTGTCAGCACAGGGACTTCCTAGCACATAGTGGGTGTCCCACCAGTGTGTGATGCTTGATGGGAGGTATGGGCACCTGACATTCAAGCAGGCACAGTTTCTCCCAAGCTGATCTGTGATTCTACTGCTAAGGGACTGTGGTGGTGGCATTTGCCATCAAGTCAGCTGTGACTCAGGGAGACTCTATGCATAACAAAACCGCCTAGTCCTGAGCCATCTTCCCGATCATTGGTATGTTTGAGTCTGGTGTTGTGCCCATTGTGTCAATTCATCTCAGTGAGGGTTTCCCTCACCTTCACTGGCCCTCCACTTTGCCAAACATGATGTTCTTTTCAAGCAATTAGTCCCTTCTGATGATGTGTCCAAAGTGAGCAAGTTGAAGTCTTAGATCTATTCTTTGATCCACAGAGATTTAATTGCTTAATTTTTTGGAAGTAGATCAACAGGGCTCTCTTCCTAGTCTTTCTTAGTCTGTAAGCCCTATAGGAAGTCATCCACCACGGGTGGACCCTGCTGGCATTTGAAATGCCAGTGGCATAGCTTCCAGCATCATGGTAACATCACAGTATGGCAAACTAAGAGGTGGTGGCTAAGGGATTAGTATTTTAATATTTTATCTAGGCATGTTTCTTTGACAGTAGGACCCATTTCTCCCTTATGGGTTTTTTAAAAGTAAAAGCAACAATTTTAACCACATGTTGTTGACACAAGAGCTTGATTGTTATTTGAAAGACTGCTTATTTTAACAAGAACAATATAACATTTAGGGGCAGATAAGGTCTCAGCTCTAAGCTTTCTGGGTTCTCAGAATCTCCCCACAGCACCCACTTTCTCATCAACATCAAGCCCCCAGAGCACTACCTAGAGTGGGAAATAGGTAACCAGTTGTCTGCCCTGAAGAGGTAGAAAAACATAATCCCATGGCTGGATCTTCCCTATTAAATAATCTGATCATGGCAGATGATAGGATGGGAGTAGTTAGAATGGGCTGTGTCTATCTATTCTCAGGTTTTCACTAGGCAAGAAGAAGCTAGGCCCCGGATGGTCCCTAAGGAGCTTTGGCCCCCAAGCCCCTTTTCATACTTTAACACTTTAATAATTCCTCATTTATCTTAAAATGAAAGTAATAAAAATTATGTGCATCAAAAAACTTCTCCCAAAGAGTAAAAAGAGATCATATAGATTGGGAAAAAGTATTCAGCAATGACATAGTTGTCAAGGGACTTACCTCTAAAGTTTATAGAAAACTCCAGTATCTCAATATCAAAAGGACAAATAATCTGTGGTGTAGTAAATTACATGGTATATGGCTTCTAGCCATAGTCTTTGTAACTCCCATTGCATTACTGGGTAGGACCATGCAGTTTAAGCTCCTGATTGTTAAAGTACTCTGCCTAGGGTGTTTCTGTTGGAGCAACACAAAGTAATCTGGGAAAGTTCACTCTCTCAGGTGTGTAGAACTCTGACGTTGGGGTTTGTTGGTTTTGTCACTCTGCCAAGCTCAAAATGAGCCCTCCTAGAGGCAGAATAGCATAGTGGCTAAAGCGCTTCACTGCTAACCAGAAGGCTGGCGGTTCAAACCCACCAGCCACTCCTCAGAAGGAAGGTTGGGCAATCCTACTTCCGTAGTGATACTGCCTCTGAAACCCAAGGAGGGGTCGCTATGAGTCAGGGCTGACTCGACGGCACATAACAACAACAACAGAGGCAGAAGGAATCTCACTGCTGGCTGACAAAGATGCCTGGCTGAGAGAGACACCCAGTGAGAGAAATGCCAGACTGAGAGAGATGCCCAACTGAGAGACGGCAGCAGTGGAACCAAGAGCACAAGACAGAGCAGCAGGCTTACCTGGCCCACAGAGGCTGAGTCCAGAGAGGCATGTCCAAAGGCACAGCAGAGGAGGGACTGTCCTGATTGAGGAACTGTATCCTGGGAGCATTCCTGAACTTGAATTGTAACCTGTTGCCTCACTAATAAACCCCATAATCAGTGAGTTCCGTGTGGCCACTATAGAGAATTATCAAACCCAGCAAAGAGGTGGTGGGTGCCGTAGAAGTAACGGTTGGTGTCAAGGTTGCTAAGAGGGCTGGAGGGTGGTGTCATGCTTTGTAGAAGCAAGCCTTGGGCTCCTGCTGATAATTCTGTCTTCCTCTTGTGCGGTTAGAGAAGGTCAAAAGATGCTGCCTTCATGCTCCTTTAGCATAATCCAATTTGAAAATGGCAGAAGACAAGAACAGATATTCACCAAAGAAGATATTCAGTTGGCCAACAAACACATGAAGAAATATTCATGATCATTAGACATTAGTGAAATACAAATCAAAACAACAATGAAATACCATCTCACTTCAGCACTAATAACAAAATTCAACAACATAGAAAATAACAAATGCTAGCAAGGATGTAGAGAGATTGGGACTCTCATACACTGCTGGTGGGGCTGTAAAATGATGAAACCACTGTGGAAATCAGTATGGCAATTCCTTAATGTTGGAAATAGAAATACTATTTGATCCAACATATATGCTAGGTATATATTCTAAAGAAGTAAGAGCTGGGACACAAACAGATATATGCAACCAGTGTTCATTACAGCACTGTTCACAATAACAATGAGATGGAAACAACCTAAACACCCATCAACAGATGAATGGATAACCAAAATATGGTACATGCACACAACAGAATACTGTACAACACTAAAGAATAATGTAGAATCTGCAAAACACCATATAACATGATTGAACTTGGAGGACATTCTGAGTGAAATAAGTCAATTATAGAAGGATAAATACTATTAATTCACTATCATAAAAAGTCAAGAAAAGATTTGTATATGTAAGGAAACTTTCTTCGTTGGTTACCAGGGACAGGAAAGGAGGTGAGGGAAAATTGCTAGATAGGTAAGAGACAAGTATTGATTTGGGTGAAGGAAAAGACAGTATACCAAATTGAGTGACCAACATAATAACACTAAGGAAAAATAAGACACTGAGATGTGCACAAGAGGTACAGACAACAAAGATAAACCCTTTTATGTATACAATACTGCATTATCAGTGATAACAAGCATTAATCTACAAGTAAATAGGTGGGTAGACAGGCTGAATGATCAGATATGTCTGGACAAAAGGGAATATACCCATGACCTTATATAAGGTTGGCAAATGATATTTCTATATACATATTTGCATGTGTTGTAAGGATATCCATACAGACCTAAAAGGAGGCAGAGTTATGATAACTTCTTAGGCACAGTCAGCTACCTTGATGGAGCAAGTTGTTGGACCTGTGGGCTAGGGACCATGGTCACAGGGGACATCAAAGTCCATTGGCATAATATGCTACACAAAAACATTGTTCTACACCCTACTTTGGTGAGTAGCAACAGGATTCTTAAAAGCTTGTAAGTGTCCATTTATATGCAACAATTGATCTCTCCTTGTCCAGAGCGAAGAATAATGAAGAAAACCAAAGACACATGGAAACAACTAGTCCAAAGGACTAGTGAACCACAAGAACCTCAGCCTATATGTCCATGAGACCAGAAGAACTAGATGGTGCCTGGCTACCAGTGTCAACCACTCAGAGATCCTGCATAGAGTGGAAGAACAATGTGGAACATAACTCAAAATCATAAAAACAAAACAAAAAAAAGACCAGGTTTACTGGTTTCAAAGCTTGGTGAGACCCCTGAATTCACTCCCATGGCTTCCAGCCAAACAATGGATAGGCATATGGGGTGAACATTTACACCAGGTAGATACACTCCTTAGAACAATCAATCATGGGAGAACCAAAACCAAACTAAACTCACTGCCATTGATTCTGACTCATAGTGACTCCCTTTGGGTTTCTGAAGTGGTAAATCTTTATGAAACTAGATTGCTCAGTCTTCCTTCTGTGGAGTGGCTAGCGGGTTTGAACCACCAACCTTCTGGTTAGCAGTCAAATGCCTTAGGCACAATGCCACCAGAGATCTTTCATGGGAGAACAGAAGGGTAGTATTTTCACAGGGAGATAGTTCAGGGGGCAGGAATGCTTAGGAAAGAAGGACACAGGGAAGGAGTAACTACAGGGAGAAAGTGGGAAGACAGCTGTTGCATTGTGATTGCAGTTAATGCATGAAACAAAGTGTGCATGAACTGTTGTATGGAAAATGAATTTGCTCTGTAAACTTTCAGCCAAATCACAATAAAAATTAAAAAATAAAGCCATAATCCTCAAGATAACCAAAACTAAACCAAACCCATTGCTATCAAGTCAATTCCAACTCATAGTGCACCTATAGGACAGAGTAGAACTGCCCCATAGGGTTTCCAAGTGTGGAAATGTTTACAGAAGCAGGCTGCCTCATCTTTCTCCTGTGCAACTGATGGGTTCAAACCACTGACCTTTTTTTGAACAGCCAGATGCTTCAACCACTGTGCCACCAGAATGCCTTGGCTCCAGGTTCAATTTTCCCCTAGGTTTCTCCATTAAATTGAGCCTGAAAAAACAGCTGCAACCAATTGAGTAGGGGCTGGGAAGAGGAGGTAGCCCTCCAGCCTGGTGGAGGACTGGCCAAGTGAGCTGTGCCCTCTTTCCCTCCCCTGCCATTTCTTTGTGTCATTGTAACCCTGTCCCAGCATCTGTTCCTTGACATACATCAGTGGGATCCAGCTCTTTTGCTATTGCATGTCTATAGGAACAGCCAGAGAGTGCTGGAAAGTGCAGTGGTGGCTACAGCATGGGATACTCTTTGTTTCTCAGAAGGTGGACACCACAAGGCATTCACTTCAGGGTGAATTAAAGCAGATCATTACTGGCATAATCAGCAATTAGAGCAAAAGCATTGACCTCCAATAACTTCGCACAGCCTTCGAGTGGGTCTGGCGTTCTTACTCAGGTGTTACTCGTGTTCATTCGGCAGTTGTACTCATCTAGGCCATTGTGCTAAAGTATTAGCTCGCTCATTCACGTGAGCACCCACCAAGATGTTCCACACTCACTCAGTGCCACTTAAACTCATTGTCACATTGCCATTGGGCACCTACATTCACAGGTGGCCAAATTTCATGACTGAGGGCTGGAAGGATGGATGTGGGGGAGGTTGGTAAAGTAGAAACCTTCATTTTCTTATGGAGTCATTTTTCTTTCTCAAGGAAGTTCTGTCTTAACCTTTTTGGTTGGAGGCCACCATCTCGTTTTTCCTTCTTTCTGTCTAGTCATGGAATCACTTCCTGTGCACACTTTCTTTTCCAAGGGATCCTCTGTCCCATATCACCTCCCCAAATTCCTCTACACCACAGACAACCAATTCAGGCACTAATTTAGTGCATAGCACTTTAGAGTTTCTATACTTTCACATCCATCACCTCACTTGATTCTGAGAAAAGATCTGTTAGGATTCCCACTGTATGGCTAAGGAAACTGAGTCTCAGAGAGGTGAACCGCTCCATAGTGAACTGCTCAGATAGTGGAGGGAAACTATACTGATTTTGCCTGCTTGGCATCTTGTCCACTCTTTTCCGGTTACAGTGCTCCATTCTCCTTAGGGATTTACTCCTCCACTTCCTAGCTCCCTGGGCCTCAGCTTTCCTCATCTGTGAAATGAGAGTGATTATAATAGTGGTCAGACCAAGAGCAGTGGGAAACTCAGAGAAGTTGGTAATTCTGTACCCTCTCAGCTATAAAGGAGTTCTGGTGGCATAGTGCCTAAGGCATTTGACTGCTAACCAGAAGGTTGGTGGTTCAAACTCACTAGCCACTCTGTGGAAGGAAGACTGGGCAATCGACTTCCATAAAGATTTACCACCTCAGAAACCCAAAGGGGATCGCTGTGAGTCGGAATCAGCTTGATGGAGGTGAGTTTTGTTTTTGTTTTTTTTCCAGAGATAAGTGTTTTAAATATTTGTTCTGTGTTCATTTAGTAGGCAATTTTGGAGATAGAAGGGTTTTTTATTTTTTTTTATTTCTGCTGGGGGGTTACTGTCTGCTTGAGTGGGAAAAGGATCACTTTGCATTTCTGCCTTTGTGTGGAGTCTCAGATTAGAAAACTTCTCATTCTAGTTTATTCTAGCCATGTTTTCCATTGCGTCCCTTAAAGACTGACCCCTGGCTGTGGCTAGGTCCACCCTCCTCGAGAGTAGTATGTTGTGAGGATTAGATGATAAAATGCTTGAAAAAAGCAGGACAGGGCTTGGCACACAGTAGGTGTTTCGTTTAAAAATAAATAAATGAAAGATAGTTGAGTGCTGTATTTAAAACCCCGGTCTCAGGCAGATTAGTTCAGCCCCTGGGCAGGCTCCACATCCTCAGGCTCTGCTGAGTTTGGGCAGCCTCGACCCCCCCCTACCCGCAAGGAGACCTCTCGGATTTTCCAACAGGGAGACACTCAGCCCCCAGGGCCGATAGTAGACAGTAATCTTGCTTCCCGCCCAAAGGTGGATGGTTTGGCTGCCGAGTTCCCCGAAAATTGGTTCCGCATGTTGCAGACATCAGGTCCGAACGTTTGCTCAGCCCACAGCCATGAGGGCCCTCCGGGGAGGCTGAAACCCCACACCAGCCCCACCATCCGCCCTCATATGCAGGCTGCCAATTCAGTGCCCACAGCCAACACCCAGGCCAAGTGGTGGGAGAGCAGGGGGCTGGGACAGACAGGGGGCTGCTTGGTAGCTGTCGCCCCACACGCCCCAGACAGCTGCCCTGACGTCACCTGGTGGCTGCCTGGAGAACTGCACCAGCATGGCAGCCAGTCTATTGCCCCTGCCTTGGGGGCCAGCAGCTGCTTGTTGGAGGGCTGAATCTGCGAAAGATGTCCTTCTCCCATTCCAGAAACTCCCAGGGCAGGGAAATGCGGTTCCCAAGCCTGGGCTATTTTTAAACAACAGCACCCGCCATGCAGATGCTCTGTCTAGGGACGATGTTCCAAGCCTGTGAGAGGAGCTGTGCGTTTAACCAAAGGCAGATGCCAGGATGGGAGTAATTAGGGTGGGCTGGGCCTGTCTATTCCCAGGCCTGGGAGGTTGTACAGAAAAAGCTGAGCGGCCAACCCTGAGGCTGAAGTTTTCATTAGGCAAGAGGACACTGAGCCCTGGCTAGTCTCTGAGGGGGTCTGCCACCAGACCCCAGTAGCGTGACCCAGAGAGGTTCATACCTCTCTGGTATGTGTGTGTGTGTTTGAAGCTGGGGGTGGGGGGAGACTTATTATCCTCTTCCATTATCATCATCATCACTGTCATCAACCTTTGCTTAGCAATAGTGCATCCTAGTCTACAACGGGTAGGCTTTAGTTTTTGTTTGTTTGTTTGTTTTTCCATTTTGCCAATGAAGAAAGTGAAACTTGGAGACATTAAGATCACCTAGAGGGAAGTCTTCAAAAGTTGGTTGTGATTTTCCAATTGGGGAATCTGATCAAATAGGGCTGTTCCTCAAACCCTTCTATGGCTTCCAATCATTTCAGAACAAAAGCCTTTCACAGGCTGCCCAATTTGTCAACCAGGGCCTTTTCAACCAGTGCTTTGAACTGGTTCATTCCAGTTCGACCCCTGCTGAGAATTTGCATTTCCATCCCAGATATTACTGAATGACAATCTACATTTAAAAACCCAAACTAAAACAAACAAACAAACAAAAACAGGTGCTTCTTATAGATCACCAAGTAGATCTTGTTAAAGTACAGATTCTGATTGAGTATGTCTGTGGTGGAAATGCAAATCCTCAGCAGGGAGTCAAACCAGAATGAACAAGTTTGAAGCCCTGTTTGTAATCCAGTCTTTCTCCACTGGCCCTGCCAAAGTTGTGCCAACCCTAGGTCTCCTCCTCTGAGAACTTTCCCATGAGCTCCTTCTCTGAGTTCCTTTCATCCTGGCCACCATTCAATGGGTCCTCATCTCAAAAAACCTGTAACGATCTGATTCCAGGTCTACTGACTCCTTGATTAAGGACTGAGGTCATCTTTGTCCTTCTGTCTCTGCCATAAAGTATGTGGCCTGGCTTAGAAAAATCTTTGCTACTGTTGTTGAATGAGTGAGCGAGTGGTTTGTGAACATCTCCCAGCTGTTCAGCCCTGTGCTAAGGAGTGGGGTGGATTCAAGAGAAGGCTGTGTGTGAGTTCTTGATGACTCTAGGGTCTTCTTTAAGAAAAAGCTATCTCAAATGAGACAAGACAATGTGAGTGACCTGCCAACCAGGCCTCCTGCCCCAACCCCATATCAGGTCCTTCTTATCCATCCAAGGTTGACACAATGGCCTCCAACTGCTTCCCGGTGGTACCCTCAGGAGAGGTTTAGGGTGTGTATGTGTGTGTATGGGGGCGCTTCCTAGAGGAGGAAAAAGAGGAGGATGATGAGGGAGAACAGAATCTTAAGAAATTACTACAATTTTGTGGAGGAGGAAAAATGTTAAATCTAGGAGCAGGAACACAGCAGGTATTTCTGACATGAAAGGCCCCAAACCTGACTGGGCAGGCTGCACTTCAGAGGCAGGTAGAGTTAAACCAAAAACCAAACTCATTGCCGTGGAGTTGGACCCTACTCATAGCGACCCCTCCTTGGGTTTCCAAGGTAAGGAGTGGCTGGTGGGTTTGAACCACCAGCCTTCTGGTTAGCAGTCAAGTGCCTTAGCCCCTACACCACCAGAGCTCCTCTATAGGTAGAGTTAATGTGGGTAGCAAACCAGTCCTAGCTGAGGGCTAGTAGACAATCCTACCCCACATCCCCTCTGTCTTGACAACTGATGGCTGCCTTGGTTTCCCTGACTAGACCTTGGTTCCCTCCAGAGCAGGGCCCTGGCTTGAGCCCCTATCACCTGGCTGAGTCCTGAGGCTGAGCCCCTGCTGTCTCTTCAATTGCGCCTTGGCCTGACTTCAAATGGCCAACACACTGCTCATCACCCGGGCACCAAAAGATCTGGCTGCCTTCTACTAAGCGAGGTCATAGCCCAAGCCAAGGCCAACCTCCATCTCCTTGACCTGCCTGGAATCCACTTGTTTCCTCTTCCTCTAATCCTCTGGGTCTGGTGTCCCAGAAAACTTTGTGCCTGAGAGCAGGGGGCAGACTTGGAGAGGCCTAGAACACCAAGACAATGAGCATCGATATTTTGTCGTGGTAGGTTGCAGAACCATTGTGGGTGCCTGTGGCTGTGCTTTGGGGTAGACAGGGTACATACTGAAGGCAAAGAGGCAGTTGGAAGCCATTGCAACAACCTTAGGGTGGATGAAGAGGGCCTGATGTGGGTAGGGGGAGGAGGCCTGGAGGAGAAAGGCGGGTGCGCAGGGGTGTATTACTCGATAAGCAAGGAAAGCACAGGCTTGAGATGGGTGAAACCCATATGAAAAAAATCACTACAGGTCAGTAGTAAGCACAAGTAAGCCTGTGGTTACCTTGCTTGCTAAGTACTCCATCCCAGACAGAGACTGTAAATTTGAAAACAGGCTTTGATTCTGTAGGAAGGTGCCAAGGGGTTGGGAGAGAGATGGATACCAGCCATATCTAGAAGCAGATTCTTTGATGTGGTTTTAAAAAAACTGTAATTGTGCACTACAGATTAATGAGTAAGCACAAGTAAACCCATGCTTACCTTGCTTATTGGGTAAGCCTGAAGGATAGAGTTCACCATAGTCAAGTGTAAGAGACAAAGGAAACCTAAAGGAACACCAAATCCATGTCCTTTGCTGCCTAGATGATGATACTGAAGACCAGGGAGGAGAAGACAATTGCTCAGAGAGGATGGCACACAGATGATGCCATCCTAAATCTCAGCAATTCTTGTGAGCTTCCCACATTTTTCCCCAGGAAGCAGCATGATTTACAGGCAAAAGAATGAGCCTTGGACTGAGTCAGACTTGGGTTTCTGTCCCAAAATCCCATTCACTAGCTGCATAATCCTGTTCAGGTCACTTAACACAGCTGAGCCTAAGCCTTCTTGCCTTTCAGATGGAGACAATGCTATCTTCCCAAAGGGCTGTTCTGAAGAGTTAGGGAGGTACTGACTGTTAAAATGCCCCTCAAAGCACCTGGCACCTACCAGGGACTCCCCAGTACCGCTCTGAAACATTTTTAGCCTTTGGAGGATCCAGGATTCATTAGAAAGAGGCAATGGCTAGTTCATTGGGCCAAAGGAAAAGGGCTCAGGGAGGGACATGAGACAGCCAGATTGTCCAAATGGCCCTGGAGTCACCTATGCAGTGGGCAGTGGACCAGACTCCATGACCAAGACATCACTCTCTGGCACCTCCTGTGATCTCTGGAAATCTCCCAGCTCTGCCAGGAAAAGCCACAAGGCCTTTGAACTGCTCAAGCCCTGGACTCCTGCTGGACTAGGGCTGGAGAGGCAAATATTTGGGCAGTCAGTGGCCATGTGTTTGGGGCTTTCTGTCTTCCCTGCTGGATCAGCGTGTGCAGGGGGTGCCCAGCTGGAAGCTTAGCGCCCAAACCATGCGTGGGCAGTGGGCGGACACGGAGTCTGCAGATCCCAGGCGCCTGCAGCGGAAGACCCTGGCCGAGGATGGAATATGCCACTTGGGGCTCACACAATCCATCCTGTTGTAATCCCCGGAGCTGGCGTCACCAAGGCCTGTCCGAAAAATGTGTCGTACAGGGTCTGAACTCATACTTGTGCGTCTGCCACGGGAGAGGGGGGTGGAGGTGGCGTGCAGCGAGGGCTGGAGAGGCCTATAAAAACCCAAAACGTTTCATTTGCTTTTTTACTTTTTTGTTACAGACCACTTGGTTGCCCGTGCCAGCTGGGAGCTGGGGCCCAGCAAGAGCGCAGAGTTATAGGGCAGCGCTAAGTGCTCTGTTTGTATGAAGCTGCCAAAATGTTAGTACAAAGTGGTAGGTGTTTGTGCTACAGATAATAACCGATGGGCTCCCGGGCGGGAAGGCGGACGCCTTGTTATTATGGCCGCGGCTCTTCTGAGAAATGCTGCAGCCGCCTCAAGAGCAGCAGCAGCAATATTTTTCTGTGCACACAGGGCTGGCCTGGCAGTTAATGGGCACGCCTGGGCCTCATGAATCAGCCCCAAGAGGGGTGGAGGCAGCCACTGGTGTTTATCTGATTCTTGGGGTTTGTCCTCCTGGGCCAGAAAAGCCCATTCCTCAGAACATTCCAGGATGGATGGAGGGAGCAGAGACCTATTTGGAATGCCAAGTGCCTGGGTGTCCTGCCTGGCAAGCCTGAGAAAGCTGTCATCTGGAGGGACCCAGTGGCAGGCAGCTGAAATGTGGGGGCGAGAGCCCAGAACAAGGTTTTGACTCAGCTAGAAGAACATGTTTCCTTGAGTGTGAGGGTGTTCTGGGAAGGAGTGAGAAGATGCCCCTCACTTGTGGTGTCTGTGGGACAAAGAGACCACTTTCCTTCAGCCATGTCTCTGGCCATGTTACCTCTCAATTTCTCATTGAAAGGATGAACCAACCCACAATGTTCTTGATGGTCCAAGGCACTGTGCAGTCTCACCCCCCTTACCTTTTGTATGTGTTTATGTGCACGTAGCCACATAAAATTTTAAGTGTATCTCTCCCCACTGGTGTTGATTTCATTCTGATTCATAGTGACCCAAGAAGACAGAGTAGAACTACCCCATAGGGTTTCCAATGCTGTAAATCTTTATGGAAGCAGTCTGCCATATAGTTCTCAGTGTGGCCGGTGGGTTCAAACGGCCAAACTTTTAGTTAGCAGTTGAGCACTGTACCAGCAGGGCTGCAAGTGTATTTCTACATCAAACCCACTGCCACCAAGTCAATTCCAACTCATAGTGACCCCCATAAGGTTTCCAAGACTGTACATCTTTACGGAACTAGATTGCCTCATCTTCTTCCTGCAGAGCAGTTGGTAGGTTTGAATTGCTGACTTTATGGTTATCAGTCAAGTGCCTTAACCACTGCACCACCAGAGCCCCTTAGTGTATCTCTAGAGGTGGAGAAATAACGAAGGCATTTGAACAATCTGCTAAACATTGATTCATATAGGTTGATTTATTCATTAAATTGTACTCCTTGTCAGGTTCTGATCTGGATACTGTGGAAAATGAGAAGAAAAAAAAATCCTATCCTCACTAAGCCTACCTTCTAGTGTAGAGAAGAAACAATATCCAGGTAAACACATGCATACGTAACATATCAGATGGTGAAAAGCACTAACAGGAAAAATTTAGAGACAGAGTGATGGAAGAGGGGAGCTGGGAAGATGCTGGGGTTAGAGCAGTGAACAAAACACACAAGGTTCCTGCTATGTGTGGGTTTACCATCCAGATGGAAGAGAAGTAAGGGAGGCCACACTTGCTGAGTGCATGTTATTTGTTGAGTGCTAGAGAAGATGTTGGCATGGTACATATATTATGTCAGTACCACAGTGCCGAGCCAAGTAGGGTATCATTATTAGGCTCCTGGTGCACAAGGAGGAATGGGGCCCCAGAGAAGTTGCTGGCATGGGTGGTGGGGCTGGGATTTTCACCCAGGGTCAGTGGACTGACTCTAATGCCCATGCTCTCCCCCACTTCTAATTCTGCTTCTGGTGTGAGAGTGGTAAGCTCTGTAGCTTTGGAATCAGTCAGACCTGGCTTTGAATCCTACCACCCGTCTCTTGCTGGCTGTGTCATTTGCACCAAGTTATTTTGCTTCTTTTAACCTCAGTTTTCTCATTTGTGAAATGGAATAGCAATACTCTATTAGGTTTTTGTGAATAGTAATATATAAGATAGCTAGATAGATAGACAGGAGCTCTGGTGACATAGTGCCTAAGGCATTTGACTGCTAACCAGAAGGCTGGTGGTTCAAACCCACCAGCCACTCCACAGAAGGAAGATTGGGCAATCTAGTTCTATAGTGATACTGCCTCGGAAACCCAAGGACAAAAAGAATGGACATATGTAAAGCTCTTACCACAGGGTCTGCTACCAGGAGACTCCTATAAGTCGCTCAAAAGAAATGGAAGGAATACATAGAGTCACTATACCAAAAAGAATTGGTCCATGTTCATCTATTTCAGCAGGTGGCATATGATTAAGAACCAAACGTGTTGTAAGAAGAAGTTGAATGCTGGTGGGACTGTAAAATGGTACAACCATTGTGGAAAGCAGTATGG
>NW_006921601.1:14389535-14432142 GCF_000298275.1 Orycteropus afer afer | reverse complement strand
GAAAAACAAAGCTTCAGGAATTGATGGAATACCCATTGAGATGTTTCAACAAATGAATGCCATGTGCAGGCACTTACTCGTCTATGCCAAGAGTTTTGGAAGACAGCTACCTGGCCAACTGACTGGAAGAGATCCATATTTGTACTCATTCCAAACAAAGGTGATCCCACTGAGTGTGGAAATTATTGAATTATATTTTTAATATCACACGCAAATACAATCTTGCTGAAGATAATTCAAAAATGGTTGCAGCAGTATATTGACAAGGAACTTCTAGAAATGCAAGCTGGATTCAGAAGAGGACATGGAACAAGGACTGTCATTGCTGATGTCAGATGGATCTTGGCTGAAGGCAAAGATACCAGAAAGATGTTTACTTGTGTTTTATTGACTATGCAAAAGCATTTGGTTGTGTGGATCATAACAAATTATGGATAACACTGAGAATAATGGATATTCCAGAACACTTAACTTGTACATGGACCAGGAGGCTGTTGTTCGAACAGAACATGGGATACCACATGGTTTAAAATCAGGAAGGGAGAATGTCAGGGTTCTATCCTTTCACCACACTTACTCAGTCCGTATGCTGAGCAAATAATATGAGAAGCTGGACTACATGAAGAAAAATGTAGCATCAGGGTTGGAGGAAGACTCATTAACAACCTGCAATATGCAGATGACACAACCTTGTTTGCTGAAAGTGAAGAATACTTGAAGTACTTGCTGATGAAAATTAAAGACTACAGTCTGCAGTGTGGATTGTTGTTGTTATGTGCTGTTGAGTCAGACCCAACTCATAGAGACCCCTCCTTGGGTTTCAGAGGCTGTATCACTATGGAAGTAGATTGCCCAACCTTCCTTCTGAGGAGTGGCTGGTGGATTTGAACCATCAGCCTCTGGTTAGCAGTCAAATGCCTTAGGCACTATGCCACCAAACTCCTGCAGTATGGATTACATCTCAATATAAAGAAAACAAAAATCCTCACAACTGGACCAATAAGAAGCATGATGATAAATAAAGATTGAAGTTGGCAAAAATTTCATGTTACTTGATTGCACAATAAACACTAATGGAAGCCAAAAAGAAGAAAAAAAAAAAAAAAAAAAACCTCAGGGAGCTCTGGTAATGTAGTGCCTAAGGCATTTGGCATTTGACTGCTAACCAGAAGGCTGGCAGTTCAAACCCACCAGCCAATGGAAGCAGCAGTCAAGAATTCAGATGACATGTTGCACTGGGCAAATCTGTTGCAAAGGACATCTTTAAAGTGCTTAAGAGTAAAGATGTCTCCTTGAAGACTACGGTGCACCTAACCCAAGCCATAGTATTTTCAATAGCCTCATATGCATGTGAGAGCTGGACAATGAATAAGGAAGACTGAAAAAGAGTTGATGCTTTTCAGTTGGGGTGTTGGCACCTTCGGCCACCAAAAGAACTAACAAATCTGTCCTGGACTAAGTGCAGCTGGAATGCTCCTTGGAAGCGAGAATGGCCAGATTTCATCTCACATGCTTTGGTCACGTGGTCAGAAGGGACCATTCCCTGGAGAAGTATAGCACTCTAAAGTGGAGGGTCAATGATAAGAGAGAAGACCCTCAGTGAATTGAATTGACACAGTGGCAGTAAAGATGGGTATGGCAAGGATCATGAGGCTAGCACAGGACTGAACAGTGTTTTGTTCTGTTGTACATAGGGTCTCCATGAGTTGGAGTCCCTCAATGGTACTTAACAACAACCACAACAATATTGACATTCTGATTTTCTTTTATACATGAATTTCTGGTGGAGTGGAGTATGGTCACACATTGGAAACATTGCCCAGCTCTCCTAGTGCCAGAGTCTACATTTGGCCCTTGTCACAGAGCAGTTGGTCAGCAGGGCTCCACAACACTCTATGTGGGCCTCCTGAGCCCTGGTTTCCATCCACCTGGACAGACACCTTGCCAGCTCTAGTGTCCTCCAGGCCCTGAATCTGCCAGTGACTGTGGTGGAACAGCCTGTCACTCTGTTCATAGCTGGTGGCCTTTTGTGGACAGGAAAGCATATGGTGGTGAAAGCTAGTGAATTTTGCTGGTTACATATGTCTCTAGCTATTTGGAAGTTCTTTGTTATACATCAAGCAACTCTGGTGGCATAGAATTTAAAGCATTCAGCTGCTAACCAAAAGGTTGGTGATGCTAACCCAATAGCCACTCCATGGGAGAAAGATGAGGCACTCTGTTTCCATAAAGATTTACAGCCTTGGAAACCCTATGTAGCAGTTCTACTCTATCCTATAGGGTCACTATGGATTGGAATTGACTTGATGGCAGTGGGTGAGTGGTATGGATTGAATTGTATTCTCCAAAATGATATGTTGGCATCCTAACCCTGAGTACCTATGAATATGACCCTGTTTGAAAATGGAGTCTTTGAAGATTTTATCAGTTAACATGAAGCCAGACTGGAGAGAGTAGATGGAGAGAGTAGATCCTAATCCATCCAATATGACTAATCCAATATGACCACTTTAAAGAGGTCCTTTGCAACATATTTGCCCAGTGCAATATGTCATCTGATTTCTTGACTGCTGCTTCCATTGGTTGGTGGGTTTGAACTGCCAGCCTTCTGGTTAGCAGTCAAATGCCTTAGGCACGATGTTACCAAAGCTCCCTGAGGGTTTTTTTTTTTTTTTTTTTGCTTTTTGGCTTCCATTGGTGTTGATTGTGGAATCAAGTCATTCCTTATAAAAAAAGGAGAACAGACAGACACACAGGGAAGGCAGAAATGAAATTATGCTGCAACTGCAAACCAAGGAACATCTGGGGCTACCAGAAGATGGGTGAGACCAAAAGGATCTCCCCCTATAGCCCTCATAGAGAGCATGGCCCTGCCAATGCCCTGAGTTTAGATATCTAGAGACCAGAACTGAGACAATCAATTTCTCTAGCTTTAAGCCTCCTGCTTTGTGGTATTTTGTTAGATAAGCCCTGGAAAACTAATACATGCCTTCATTGATGATCTAGGTTGAGCCCTTCCTCTGTCCTTCAGTACCTTTTTCAAATTTCTCATCACAGAACAGTGGAGAGGGTGTTCCCAACTATACTCCTTAGTTGATCTATGTGATATAGTATTTATTTGCAAAATTTTCTGACTTAGGGACTCCCATGAGAGACTCTAATAAGACATTGCTAATCCAAAATTTGTGCTAAAATAAGACAGTGCTTCAAAATCTATTTTCAATCCAAGAAGTTCCTAATTTCTCTAAGTATAGAAAGAGAAGTTTGGTGTCAAAGAGACTAAAAATTGTCCCCCAGTGTTTGTCCCCCTTTCTCTGTTAGTAGAATTTTTATCTTGGCACAAGGCTGCCAAGCTAAAGACTGTGCCTTCCAGCCTCCCCTGTAATTAGGTATGGTCATAGGACTAAGTTCTGCCCAGTGGGATTGAATGGAAGTGGTGTGAGTAATTTCTGGGCTATGCCATTAAGGCAGAGGGTGAGCCTTTGTTCCTCCAGCCTCTTTTCTTGTACACAGAGGTGATGGCAATTATTTTGGATTATGCAGTGAGGGCAATGCCCAAGAAATGTCATAGCAACAAGGTAGAAGGATACTGGGTCACTGATATTATAGAGGCATGAAATCAAGCCTGAGTTGCTTGCTACATAAGGGATAAATACATGTCTATCTTACTTAAGCTACTGTTATTTCAGTTTCTCTTACAGCAGCAGAACCTGAATTCTATTTAATACAGACAGTATTTGTGGATAGATCTCTTGACCATTGCCCAACAATCCAGTGCTGAAGGAAGACTGCTAAGCCAGAGAACAGCCCTGACTCCTAAAACTAAAAATGCTGCCAGGAAGCATCGCCTGGCCTTGGCACAAATGCATTCCTCTATATCTAGCAGCTCTTGGAAGGCTCAAAATATGTAGTCTAGATGAGGCTTAGAGAGGTGAAGTGATTTGTCAAAGATTACATAGTGAGTAAGTGACAAAGTCAAAACCAGAACTCAAGGTGCCTGGTTGCTAATTTAGTTTTCTTTTCCCTACACCAGAGCTTCCTGTCTATCTATAAATGTGTGTGTGTGTGTGTGTGTGTGTTTGTATGTGTGTGTGGTATAGGGAGGACAGGAGAGAAGAGCTGGAATCCTGCTCCAACCTTCAAATGGGGACATCAGCATAGCTGGCTGGGGGCCATCTTCTATGGAGTGAAGAAGGAATCACACTTGCTGAACCTAGCTTCCTGCTCTCCCCACTATGATTGGTGGCTTTGCCTGCTGAGACTCCTTAGAACAAGGCTGCTGCTCAGTCCCAGGATACACCTTCAGGAACATCGAGTTCTCCTGCAGGGAACTAGTGGTATGATTTTGCAGGAAACTTGTCCAGGGACCTGGCAGTGGTTGAGATCTCTAGGGATGAGCAGATGGTCACAGGAATCCAAGAGGCGATTCTGTCTTCTTCATCTGAAAAATGAGAGTAACACCACCTACCTCACTGGTTTTTCATGGGAATTAAAGGAAATAATGTATATTAGGGTGCCCTGTAAAGTGTCACCATTTGCCACTGAGTTGATTCCAACTCCTGTCAACTTCAGATGTGTCAGAGTAGAAATGTGTTCCATAAAGTTTTTAACAGCTGACTTTCTGGAAATAGACCACCAATTCTTTCTTCTGAGGTGCCTCTGGGTAAACTCAGACCTCCAATCATTCAATGAGCCGATGAATATTAATCATCTGTGCCATCCTGGAACTCCATGAAGTATTAAGTGCTGTCCAAAAATGTTCGTGAAGTTAGTTAATAAGACAAGAGAATCAAGAGCTTTCTTGACTTTTACTGGACTCATAAAAAGTGGAAATACATGATGTACAACTCCAAAGGGTGTGGTTCTTTCCAAGTGCCCTGGCTGCTTTATGTGTCTAGGCAGCATCCAGGGGGGTAGGGTAGGTGGTGGGAATTGGCCTTCAGTGTACTATATGACCTTTAGTGAGTCATTTAACTTTTCTTGATTTTATCATCTCCAAGAATGAACTGAGACAGTACATTCACTTTGAGGTGATCATTTAAAGAAATCTGTTGAAATGTTTAATTCTGTTTATATATCTTCTAAATTTTTGGAATAAGATTTTTCCAATTCCTGTTTAAGATTTTTGTATCTATTTTCATGAGTGGGATTGGCCAGCAATTTTTCTTTTCTTCTACTGTTCTTTTGTGGGTTTGGTAATAATATTATACTAACTTTGTAGAATGAGTTAAGAGAGTGTGGCAAATTGCTGGTTGATGCTCCAGATGGGATCTTGACTTTTTCCTGGACATGATCACCCAGCTTGAGAGTACAATTTTAGCCTCCATAGCAGCTCAGTGTAGTACATCCATGTGATTGATTGAATTATCAATAATGAAATGTGAGTGTCTTGGTTTTCTTATGCTGCTACAACAGAAATACCACAAGTGGATGACTTTAACAAACAGGAATTTATCTTACAGTTTAGGAGGCTAGAAGTCTGAATTCAGAGTGCTGGCTCTAGGGCCTGGGTGAAAGCCCCTCAACCTTGGGCTTCAGCTCTGGCTCTTGTTCCAGGCCCACTGGAGCTGGAGGCTTCTCCTAACTCATGCAGCTGCTGGCTACTGAGGCTAGTGAACCCAAGGTCGACAGAGAAAATGGCACAGTCCCAAGATCAGCAGGAAACATGACAAAGTATTGGTTCAAGTCCAGGAACAATCTCAAGATTGGTAGACAACATGGCAGGACACTCATTCAAGTCCAGGAACTAGAGATGAAGACTCAGCCAAATGCAGTATCCAAATGTGCCAAAAAGCTCGAGACCTTTCCCAAAATTTCTCCATGTATACTGGAAGAAGTCCACACCCTGAAGGCAACTCCCCTTCCACCAATTAACATCTCATGGCAGATTCACCATGGAGTTGATTACCCACATTCAGTCTCATCGTGGGGAATAACTACATCCAGCTGCCACACCACTCAAAATCACAGCCCAGCCAAGTTGACAAACAACTACCACAGTGAGCCTAAAAAATTGCTCAACCTGGACTTTCTTTCGTTCTCCTCCTTGCAAATGAGAACAATGTCTTTGGGAATAATCAAGAATCAGAATGGAGGGGACTGCAGTCTCTGAGTAACTACTCAGCTGCTCACAGTAGATTCCACCATGGAGTTGATTACCAGTCTCATCATGGAGAATACTATATCCAGCTGCCCAGCCTCTCAACCAGGTGTAGCCAAGTTGACACACAAACTTAACTACCACAATTGGTATTCCATCAATTCCTGGAGTCTCTCTTTTTTTTTTTTTTCCTTGTCAATTCCTTCAGTGCAGCTTGGACTTCTTCCTTCAATACCATTGGTGCTTGATCATACGCTACCTTCTGAAATGGTTGAACATCGACCAATTCTTTTAGGTATTCTTTCCATTTTCTTGTGGTGCTTCATGTGTCCTTCAATATTTTGCCCATAGAGTCCTTCAATATTGCAACTCAAGGTTTGAATTTTTTCTTCAGTTCTTTCAGCTTGAGAAATGCCAATCATGTTCTTTCCTTTGTTTTTTAACTCCAGGTCTTTGCACATTTCATTATAATAATTTACTTTGTCTTCTTTAGCTGCCATTTGAAATCTCCTGTTCAATTAAAAATGCACAAACAGCAGAAGACAAAATCAATGACTGGGACCTCCCCAAAATTAAACATTTATGTTTATCTAAAGACTTCATCAGAAGAGTGATAAGAGAATCTATATAATGGGAAAATATTTTGGCAATGATATATTGGACAAGGGACTGATCTTTAAAATTCACAGAAAACTTCAACAAAAAGACAAACAATTCAATTAAAAAATGAGCAGAGGACATGAATAGACACTGACCAAAGAAGACATTCAGGTGGCCAACAAACACATGAAGAAATGCTCACAATCATTAGCTATCAGAGAGAGATGCAAGTCAGTACAACAGTGTTTTGATATCAATCTCATTCCAGTATTAATAGCAAAATTCAAAAAAACAGAAAAACAAATGCTGACAATAGTGTGGAAAGACTAAAACACTCAAATATTGCTGGTGGGACTGTAAAATGGTGCCATCTCTGTGGAAATTGGTATGACATTTCCTTTAAAGTTGGAAATAGAAATACCATATGATTCAGCAATCCCATTACTAGGTATATATCCTAGAGAAAGAAGAGGAACAGATATACGTATACCCATGTATTGTTGTTGTTGTTGTTGTTATTTGCCATCGAGTCAGCCCTGACTCATAGCGACCCCTCCTTGGGTTTCTGAGGCCGTATCACTACGGAAGTAGGAATGCCCAACCTTCTTTCCGAGGAATGGCTGGTAGGTTTGAACCGCCAGCCTTCTGGTTAGCAGTCAAGTGCCTTAGGCACTATGCTACCATTATTCACAATAGCCCCCCCCCCCAAAAAAAAGGGAAACAATCTAGGACAATCTAGGGCCTTTATCAACTGATGAATCGATAAACAAACTGTGGTTCATACATACGACGGAATACTATGTAACATCAAAGAATAACAGTGATTCTGTGAAGTACCTCATAACATGGATGAATCAAGAGGACATTATGCTGAGTGAAATTAATCTATCACAAAAGGACAAATATAGTATGAGATTACTACTATAAAAAATAAAAAAAAAGTTTTACACACAGAAGTAAACACTCTGAAGATTACCAGGGGTAGAAGGGGCAGGAAGGGTAAATCACTAACTAGAGGGTAGACACGTGTTAACTTGAATGAAAGGAAAGGCAATGTACAAAAAGGGGGAGGTCAGGGCAGAAAGATCAAGACAAAGGAAGACACTGGGAGGAGCATAAGATTTATTACATACATGATCCTGCAATAAAAGAAATAACAATAATTTTCAAGGAGAAACATTGATAGACATGCCAGCTGAACAGATGTAAGAAAGTGAATGAGAGATGCACCCATGGATATATACAGGTATGACAGAGGCTATTTCTACCTATATATTTGTATGTGCTGCATATCTATCCATGAGTACAACAGAGCATACAGGGGGCAAAGTTATGAAAACTTCTTGGCTATAACCAAGCATCTTGAGGGAATAAGTCACTGGGCATGGGGACTTAGGAACAGAGTCTTGGTAGACATCAGGTCAATTGGCATAACAGTCCACAAAGACAATGTTCTATATTCTACTTTGGTGAGTAGCAAGTTGGGCCTTAAGAGCTTGTCTCTTTCCATCCAGAGAAAAGAAGAATGAAGAAAATCGAGGATGTATGGGAACAATTAATCTAAAGGACTCATGGAGCATATGAACTCCAGCGTCCACAACACTGCCACCAGAAGTAGATGGTGTCCAGCTACCACTGCCAGTTCTCTGAAAGAGGTCACTGTAAGAGATCCTGGATAGTGTAGGGGAAAAATGTAGAATAAAACTCAAAATAATAAAAGACCAGGCTTAGTGGTCTGATAGAGATTGGTGGAACCCCTGAGACTATGGCCCTTAGACACCTTTCAAGCCTGGAACTAAATTCATCCCAATGGCTCAACTTTCAGCCAAACAATAGAGTGGGGTATAAGGTGAACAATAAGCCTAGGGAAGTACGCACTTCCTAGAACAATCAGGATGGCTGCATATGAGATCAAAAGGGCTGCATTTGCTGAGGGATAAAGCTCAGAAGGCAGGAAAGGATAGGAAAGAAGGACAAGTGTAAACGAGAAACACAGGGAGGAAGTGGGAAGGGTGCTGTTACATTGTGTGGCTTGCAATCAATATCATGAAAGAAAACGTGTATGAATTGTTGAATGGAAAACCAATTTGCTCTATTAACTTTCACCCAAATCACAATAAAAAGTAAAAATGAAAAAAAAATATGTTCAGCTTGTTTGCTTAATCATTTCTTCTATTTGCTTTAGCTGCTCAATGTTCAGGAACAAGTTTTAGAGTCTCCTCTGACATCCATTTTGGTCTGATCTTTCTTTACTGGCTTTTTTTTTTAAATGACTTTTTGCTTTCTTCATATATGCTGTCTTTGCTATCATCCCAAAACTCATTTGGTCTTCAGTCATTACTGTTCAATGTTTCAAATTTGTCTCGAGATGGTCTCCAAGCTCAGAAAGGATATCCTCAAGGTTGTACTTTGGCACACATAGACTTGTTTTAATTTTCTTCAGTTTCAGTTTGAACTTGCATATGAGCAATTGATTGTTTTGCCTTAGGCCCCTGGCCTTGTTCTTACTGATGACATGGAACTTCTCCATCATCTCTTTCCATAAATGTAGTAGATTAGATTCCTGTGTATTCCTCTGGCATGGTCCACGTGTGTAGTCACTGTTTATGTTGTTGAAAAAAGGTATTTCCAATGAGTAGGCCATTTGTTGTTGTTGTTGTGTGCCGTCGAGTCGGACCCGACTCATAGCAACCCCTCCCTGGGTTGCTGAGGCAGTATCACTACGGAAGTAGATAGCCCAACCTTCCTTCCGAGGAGTGGTTGGTGGATTTGAACCACCAGCCTTCTGGTTAGCAGTCAAATGCCTTAGGCACTATGCTACCAGAGCTCCTAGTAGGCCATTAGTCTTGCAAAATTTTATCATGTAATCTCTGGTTTCCTTCCTATCACCAAGGGCATATTTTCCAGCTACCAATTTATTTGTTACAACTTTCACACCCCAATCACCAGTAGTCATCAATGAATTTTGATAGCATGATTGATAAATTTCAAATTGCAGAAGTTGATTAAAAAATCTTCAATTTCTTCATCTTTGGCCTTAGTGGTTGGTGCATAAATTTGAATAACAGTTGTATTAAACGGTCTTCCTTGTAGATGTATGGATATTATCCTATCACTGACAGTGTTGTATTTTAGCATAGATCTTGAAATGAGCCCTCAGGTAGCAAGGCACTCAAAATACAACTGTGGAAGAACTGCCTCCTCAAAGTAAAGTTGACCTTAATGACGTGGATGGAGTAAACCTTTTGGGACCTTCATTTGCTGAAGTGGCAAGACTCAAAATGAGAAGAAACAGCTTCAAATATCCATTAATAATCAGGGTATGGAATGTACAAAGTATGAATCTAGGCAAATTGGAAGTTGCCTAGAATGAAAAGGAAAACATAAAGTTCTGTATCCTAGGCATTAGTGAGCTAGGATGGACAGGTATTGGCCATTTTAAGTCAGACAGTCACTTGGTCTACTATGGTGGCCATGACAAATTGAAGAGGAATGACATTGCATTCATCATCAAGAATATTTCAAGATGTATCCTGAAGACAGTTGCTTAAGCTGTTCAAATTTCTATGCCCATTGCCATCTATCAAGTCATTTCTGACTCATAGCAACCCCATTTGTTACAAAGTATGTAACTGCTTCATAGGGTTTTCTTGGCTGTAATCTTTATGGTAGCCTTTCTTCCATATTATTGTTGTTGTTATGTGTCGTTGAGTTTGACCGGACTAACAACCCCTCGTTGGGTTTCCGAGGTGTTATCACTACAAAAGTAGGATTGCCCAACCTTCCTTCCGAGGAGTGGCTGGTGGGTTTGAACCGCCAGCCTTCTGGTTAGCAGTCAAGTGCCTTAGGCACTATGAATATCTGCCATGAAGCCTTTAAGAAACCATTGTCATTGAGTCAATTCTGACTCATAGTTACCCTTTAGGACAGAGTAGAACTGCCCCACAGGATTTCCAAGACACTAAATCTTAATGGAAGCAGACTGTTTCATCTTTCTCCCACAGAGCAGCTGGTGGATTCTAACCCGACCTTTTGGTTAGCAGTGGAATGCTTTAACCACTATTCCACCAGACCTCCTTATGGAGTCTTTGGTTGAGTTTAAACCACCAACCTTTAGGTTAGTGGATGAGTGCAAACCATTTGCACACCTAGGGACGTCAAAATGTCTACAGATAGCTTAAATTTTTGTCAGCTTTACTTATCAATAATTAGATGTGTTGACACTCCTGTTAAGGAGGTAATTAATGATTTTATCTCCATGTTAATAACATTTTATCCTTAATATCACTTAATCTTTCATATTTTTGTCTCCCTATCTGTACCACAAAAGGAGTTCTGGTGGTGCAGTGGTTAAGGCACTGGGTGCTAACCAGAAAGTCAGAGGTTTGAATTCACCAAGCACTCCAGGGAAAAAAGATGAGACAGGCTGCTTCCATAAAGATTTACAGCCTCGGAAATTCAATGGGGCAATTCTATGCTGTCCTATAGGATTGCTATGAGTCAGAATTGACTCAATCGCAGTAGATTTAAATTTGGATTGGATCTGTACTACATTCTCATAAATGTCTTCAGCTCTACTTTCCTGATCATAAACTCCTTACTCAATTGTGTCTAATTTTGTGCTTAATGCATCCACTGAATTTTTAATTTCAACAGTTGTATTTTTCATTTCTAAAAGTTCTATGTTACCCATTTTCAAACATTTTTATAGTTTCTTGGTACTTGAGTATTTTCAGTTCCATATTTCAGTTCTTTATGTCTTCAATATATAGATACTTTATAAACTTTCTATTATAATTCCAGTATCTTAAAGCTTTTGGAGGTCTGAATCTGTTTTGTTGTTCTGCTGACTCTTACCCATTGCCTCCGTGTTTGGTAATTTGTACTGTGAGCTCATTTTGAAATGAACTTTTCTCAGAGTCCTGTCATACCTAACTTAAGAGTTTTTGTTTTGTTTTATTGACATATATTCTGGTGAGAGCCAAGGAGCTCTGCAGATCTCTCTCTATCCCTTCAAGGACCCGTTGATTAAAGCTGGAGTCTCAGCCTCTGTGACACCTTGCCTTCTGCCCCAGGCTTAGTCTCCTTTTCACAGTTTTGCCATTTGCCCTCAAAGAAACGCTGCCTTTTACATGTGATTTTCAGTTACTCTCTCTTTTTTTTTCTTTTTGACAATGGAAATTTCTGTTACTTTCTAGGTTGTTGTTGTTATGTGCCGTCGAGTCGGCCCGACTCATAGCGACCGCTCCTTGGGTTTCCGAGGCAGTATCACTACGGAAGTAGATTGCCCAACCTTCCTTCCGGGGAGTGGCTGGTGGGTTTGAACCGCCAGCCATCTGGTTAGCAGGCAAGTGTCTTAGCCACTATGCTACCAGAGCTCCCACTTTCTAGGTAGTCCAGCAATATATCTATCTTCTGTAATTAGTGCAGGGTCTAATGGGAGGACACTACTGAGTATACTGGGGGGTCTTACTGTCAAGGAGAGAAGCAACACACAGATTCTGCATTCTGCCCAAGTCTCTGTGGTGGGAACAAGGAAAATTATATCTGCCACAGCACTGAGAATGTTGTGGGCAGGGGACAGGGCAGGGTCCTGGGTGCAGATGTGGTTCAGACATGGGTCTCAGTGAACAGAGGCAGACCTAAGGCAAGGCCAAGTGTACTTTGTAGGCAAGGTCAGCATTGAGGGCATGATCAGATGGCAGGTCTAAAGGTGTGGAGGGTGGTAAAGCAGAACATGGCACAGGGGTTTTGTCCTTGGAACTAGGTAAGGACAGGAGGGCTTTGAAGCAAAGAAGGTTGTTCTTCTTGGGAATCAGCTTGCTGCACAAGCTCTGGTGGAACTATTGTTTAAAAGGCAGGGACCAGCCAAGCAAATGTGCCTCTATGGACACAGGAAAGACCTATATGCTATCTTTCCATAGGACATTTGATTAACCTGTGGGCATTCTTAGTGCAATAAGATTCCGGAAAAGAATGAAGCCAGTGTGGGCTGGAAATGTCACATTAGACTTCCATACCAGCACACCTTTGCACAAGCTATTCCCTCTGCCTATGATAGCCGTTCTTCCATCTCCATCCTGTTGGACTCTTAAATACTCCTGGTGAAGACTTTTCTGACCATCCCAGGGAGTTTGGAGCTCTTTTTTCTGTGATCCAAAGCACTTGCTACACCCCTCTCTTACACTGCTTATCACAATGGTTACAATGTATCTCCTGCTCCCCCAGCATTATCATTGGGCCCCTGGGAAGAACCCAGTCTTACTGACTGCTATTTTCCAGATGGACAGTATAGCTTCATTTTAAGAGTATTCACTCTGTAAATACAGGCCAGCCCTCCTATTTAACTGCTAGGTCACATAGGTACAATTGCTTAACATCTCTCTGTGTGTCTCTGTTTCTTCATCTGAAAATTGGGCATAAAAATGGCACTCTTCACAGGCATGTGAGTTGAACATTTACCTCAAGCAGACACACGCCCTGGAGAGAAAAATCATGGGAGAAGGAAGGGCTGCTTATGCACAGGGAGACAGCTCAGGGGGCAGGAGAGTATGGAGGGATGGACACTGGGAAGAGGTAACTATGGGGAGGAAGTGGGAGGGGAGCTGTTGCATTGTGGTAAACTGTGGTCAATGACATGACACAGTATATGTGAACTGCTGTATGGAAAGCGAATTTGCTCTGTAAATCTTCACCCAAATCACAATAAATAATAAAAATAAATAAATAAAATAATAATTAAAAAAAATGGCACTCTTCAATGCTTTCCAGTGCAGGTGAAGAGAATCAACATATATAAAGCACTTAGGACCTGCTCACCTCATAGGAAATGTTCAGTATGTGTTGTCTGTTATCATCCCAGCACTAAGCATGCAGTGCCAGGCATAGAGGGTGATAAATGAACATCCCAAGTTGTTCTTTTTAGGCAGAATTGGGTTTATCCAGGATAAGGAAGCACATTCCTGAAAGGGCTTTCCAAGTTATAAGAAACAGAAACCTGCTCTATTAGCTCCAGTATAAGGAGGGGCTTTCAAGAAAGGTGGCCTGGGCTTGAAGGACCTAGAGTATGCAAGATTGAACAACTCCTCCCCAGTCTCCCTCTCTCATCTTTCAATTCTACATTTCTGCCTAATTCCCTTCTCTGCTGGTTTCTACTTTCCATAGCTTGGTCTTATACATGGCTCTAGTGTGAGCTCCAGTAATAATGAATGCTTCAGAGTCCTCCTGCATGACCCTGTATCCAAAAGACTCAATGTCCAAAATCCAAATCCATAAGGGAGAAATTCTGATTGGCTTCTGAAAATCAGGAGTTTCTGTTTCTGGACTTGTGAACTGGTAGAAGAGAGAAGAGGATGCTGTTAAAACTGATACACTAATGGCCTCTTCAGCCTGACCCATCAGCAGGGAAGGGATAAGGTGGAGTCTCTCAAAAAATAATATGGTCAGGAGGTCACTATGGTATCCCTAGTTTACAGAGGGACAGTAGGAATAGAGGCTCAGAACAAGGCCTTCACCCTAGGAGAGAATAGAATAGCATAAAGATCATCTAAATATTATCTCTGACTCTCCCTGCACAGCCAGGCATTGAGAGGCAGGACTAAGTGGACTTGAGTCAGACAGGAAGATCATACAGTCTTCCATGTTAGGACAGCATGGCCTTACTGGAGCCCACATGCCTTAACCTCCAGCTCAGGGACTGAGAAACCCCTAGTTCCCTCAGAAGGGGAACCACATAGCATATGTGGGCAGCTGGAGAGGCAGCTCTATGACACATCACAGAAGCACCATCCCTGACATAAGCCATAGCCAGAGGCTGCCCTAATGCTAGGAGGTCTCATTGGTATTCCACTGAGCTGCTGGCCTCAGAGCTGCTGAGGATGTAAGGATGCCCATTCCTTCAGCATTTCAGACTCTTCAGCTCCATCTCCTATTTCTTGGAGGCTTCATGGGGCAGACCATGTACTGCATATAATTCAGACATTAACCTGTGGTGGTTATGATGCTGGTGATTACTTCTATCTCACAAATGAGCAAACTGAGACCCAAAAGGTGAAAGAGTTGCCCAAGGTCACCAAGCTAATAATGGGCAGAACTAGAGTTTGGACAGAGTCTTGTAAACACAGGTTCTGTATTCTGTTTTCACACTACATCTGATGGGTGGGAGTTGGAGGCCACTTGCCCTTAGCAGTTATCTTTTTTCAGTTTATCTCAACTTGTTCCTTAAGCAGAACATGTTTACTGAACATCTACTATGCGTTAGCCATAGACATTATGTAAGATAGTAAGATAAATGAGAATCTTGCCAAACTCTATTATTTACCAAGATTACAAAGCAAATGCTTAAAATCCTTATGAAAATAGTTTATTTTTTTTAATATCAAGCACTTATTCACATTAAAAAAACTGGTTTCCTCTTCATTGGCTTCCCATTGCCTGTAGGATCAAGGCTCTTCAAGTCTGGTCCCCATCTCCCTCTCCAGCCTCATCTTTAATCACTCTCCCTCCATGCCCCAGCCTTGCTACACTGCTATCATAGTGAAACCTATGAGAGCCTGAACTTGATGGGGCTGATTTGTTTTTCTGGGTCTTGTAAGTTTGCCACCTGTGACAGGATGCACTCACCACTTTTCTATTGCTCACTTTAGTGGAAAATATTTCAGTTTTCCTTCTTTGACAGGTTACCACCTTACCCAGGTCCTGGCTTTGCAGGTTTTACTGTAGTTCCCTGAAGGTGCCTGCTCTTTCTCTATCTCAGTGACTGTCGCTTTCTGGAATGCCCTTCCTTAGCTCCTTATAAACTCCCTTCACCTTTCAGAGATCTCAAACATGTCCTCCTCCCAAAGACAGAACATCACTATCTTCTCTAAACTCTGCACAGTGATTGTAGTGGGTTGAATGGTGAGCTCCCAAAAAATATGTTCACCCAGAAGCTGTGAGCTGTGAATGTGAGATGATTTGGAAAAGGGGTATTTATAGATGTAATTAAGTTAAGGATCTTGAGATGAGATTATACTAGATTAGCAACTCAACTCACTGCCGTAGAGTTGGACTCAACTCATAGTGATCCCTCCTTGGGTTTTCGAGGCGGTATCAGTATGGAAGTAGATTGCCCAACCTTCCTTCCAAGGAGTGGCTGGTGGTTTTGAATCACCAGTCCTTTGGTTAGAAGTCAAATGCCTTAAGCATTATGCCACCAGAGCTCCTATAATATGATGGACCCTAAATCCAATGACAAGTATCCTGATAAGAGAAAAGGCAAAGGGAAATTTAACACAGACACAGAGGGGAATGCCATGTGAAGATGGAGTTAGAGATTGCAGTGATATGTCTACAAGACAAGGAACACCAGGGTTTGCTGCCAGCTACCAGCAGCTAGGAAAGAAGCATGGAACAGACTCTCTCTCAGAGCTTCCAGAAGGAACTAACACTGCTGATACCTTGATTTCACACTTCTGGATTCCAAAGTTATGAGGGAACAAATTTATCTTGCTTTAAGCCATGAGATTTGTGGAAATTTGTTACAGCAGTTCTAGGACACTAATACATTGTTGTCTACATAACACTATAGTCATATGTTCCTAAGCCTGTCTCACTGGACTGTGAGTAGGATCTGGGTCATCCCTCCTTCTCTATTCCCAGCCCAAGGTTAGTGCATGATAGAGTTGGTGCTCAATGTATTCTCTCTGAATTACAGAAAATAATTCTGTAAGGAGTAATTGAAAAGGGATCTGCTTCCTGGAGTCAAACTTTGCCAAGTAATAAATGAAATAACCTGTTAGCATTGGCCTGTAGGGATGAACTAAATTTGGTGGGCCAATTAATAAATCATCAAATGCCTCTGGCCCTGAGTCCACATCCACATAGATGTGTGATTGCTGCTTGCACCTCATTAAAGGATTTCAAGAAGAACAACATCCATCAGGGAAAAGGAATAAGCATGTCCTTCAGGAGCCATTTTTCCAGTCTACGTGTCAGTGGCAGGCATGTTTGTTTTGAACATTTACATGGAGATCGTATGTGAACTGGTACAAGAGAGAAGAGGATGCAGTTAACCTGATACACTAATGGCCTCTTCAGCCTGACCTGTCAGCAGGGAAGGGATAGGGTGGAGTCTCTCAGAAAAGGGTATGGTCAGGAGGTCACTGTGGTATCCCTAGTTTACAGAGACAGCTGTAAAGAGGCCAAGGCTGAAGACAGTGTGAACTTAGGGGATGCCCATTGTTCTGCTCCCAACATCCCTGCCCCTTTCTTCTCTTAGATGATATTTTGAAGTTCCTTTTGGAGGTAACACCTCCTCAATCTATAACTCTGTTGTTGGGTAAGAGAATACTACTCCTGGCCTAAGCCATTCAACACATTACATTCCTGAATCCACAATGAGCACATGGTGTCAATGAAATGAAAGACTTTTTTGCTAAGAATTCTGGAACAAAGACATACGTTTAAGAAAAAAAAGGATACATGCTTTTCCCATTGGGCATAGAGACCTGAACACCTGTAGATTAGAACTGCTGCCCAGGTTACTATGAGAGATCTAAGAAGACTGGGGCTGAAAGACTGACAAAAATGAGTCTTGTTGATATGATTTGAACTCTAGTCAAGCCACACCTGAACCTTTCCTCAGATTTTTTAAGCTTTGTAAACCAATTGATTTCCTCAGACATCAAAATTAAGATTCTTAAGCAAAGGAGGTAAAGTTAAAAACCTACACACTCTGCTGCTAACTGAAGGCTTGAAGATTGCAGTCCACCCAGAGATACCTCAGAAGAAGCACCTGGTGATCTGCTTCTGAAAACCCTATGAAGCACTGCTATACTGACACACACGGGATCACCATGAGTCAGAATCAACTCAAGGGCAACTAGTTTTGGTTAACTCTTTTCTTGGTCTGCTATGAAAAAAAACCATTACCATCAACTTGATTCCAACTCATGATGACCCCGTGTGTGTCAGAGATTTTTTAGAAGTAGATTGCCAGGCCTTTCTTCTGAGGTACCTCTGGGTGGACTCAAACCTCCAACCTTCTTGTTAGAAGGTTGGCACATTAACAATTTGCACACCCAGGGACTCTTGTTCTACTGAGGTGGTGCTGAGAAATGACTAAGCTGAGTTCCAAGTGGGATTTTCTGTATGTCAAAGGGCAGGGGGTACACATGCAAATCACATTAGATTATTCTCTAATTATTTCTAGAAGTCAAACTCACAGAGGAGATTCTTATGCTGGGTGCGGTGTTACTTTGCCATTAATTGACTTTAACCTTGGCCCTGTGGACTGGTTTGATGGATGGAGGATCCCAGAATGTCTGTCTTTGAGTGATTTGTAGTTGGCTGAGGCCCAGAGAACAAATATTTTATTCCATTGCTTAATAATCTCTCTTACATGCTCTATGATTCATTTTGGTCATCAGGTTTTCTCTAGTGGACATTATAGTCACAATTTACCGTCTCTTCTGCCTGAAAACAAGCTGAATCAGTGTGGGGTTCAATATGGAACCCAGAAAGCCTTCTGAAGCCATGTTGGACTCACTGCAGCTCATCAGTGGGTCAGGGGAGCCTCCTGAAATGTTCTGTGGAGACTCAAGTTTCATGTCCACCATGCAAAAACTTGACCATATGCTAAACAATCAGATCTTTTCCAGACTCACTCCACCTACCACGTTTATGTATTAATCAACCGCAATACAGTCTGCTAGGGTGGATGGGAATGGTTTTGTCCCAATCTACTTCTGTAGTGCTACTGCCTCGGAAATCCAAGGAGGAGTTGCTATGACATGGATTGGACTCAATGGTAGCGAGTGATAATTATCATTAACTACCTATTCTGAGCTGAGCACTGGAGGAATAAAAAGGAAGAAGACCGAGGCTCTGCCTTCAAAGTCTGACAACCTAATGGAGGAGCCAAAGACGAGAATGGAAAAATAAACACTCAAGTATTATTGAGCTTCTGATGGAGAGGGAGGGGAACAGACCACAGAGGGCACAAAGTAGGGAATGGTTATTTCAGTCTTGGGATGAGTGGAGAAGGGCTACTACCAACACTCTATTCTGAAAATCATACTCAAGTTGAGTCTTGGAGAAGGAGTTGGTGTTTACCAGGTGGAGGAGAGGAGGAAGAACCAAAATGTTCACCAGGTGGAGGAGAGGAGGAGGAAGAGTGCAGCATAGGGCATTGCTGCAGGGTGGGCAGCCTGGATGGAGTTGTGTAGTATTGGGGTATGGCTGAGGCATGGGGTGATGTACAGTGAAGACTGAAGAACTGATGCCTTTGAATATGGTGTTGGAGAAGAAAATTGAATATATCATGGACTGCCAGAAGAATGAACAAATCTGTCTTTGAAGAAATACAGCCGGAATTCTCCTGAATTCTCCAGAAGCAAGGATAGCGAGACTTCATCACATATCCTTTGGGCAGGTTGTCAGGAAGGACAAGTCCCTAAAGAAGGACATCATATTGGTAGAACAGAGGGTCAGCAAAAAAGGGTAAGACCCTTAACAAGATTGATTGACACAGCAGCTGCAACAATGAGTCAAGCATAGCAATGATTATGAGGATGGCTCAGGACTGGGCAGTGTTTCATTCTGTTGTACATAGGGTTGCTATGAGTTGAAACCAACTCAACAGCACCTAACGACAATAACAAAGAGTGCTATGGTTATGAAATGATTAAATGGTAGGTGCTCAGCAAGGAGATCAGCCTTGCATGCTCTGAGGTGCTGATAAGGTCCTGGTCTCAGAGAGGTGGTCGGAAACCTGGGATGTGAACTGGTTTCCTAGGGGTCAGTAACAGCCACATCCCTGTGCCTGCCCTGTACACCCTCAAGGGTAAGCCAGTGAGAAGCTGGCAGTGCCAGGGTGCTGTCTGGGAGCTGCAGCCTGTGCTGATTGAACTGCCTCCTTTACTAATCAGCCTGCTGCTGTGGAGTGAAGTAGTTGGGCCTGGGATGCACTTGGCTAATCAGTGTGCATTCTTAGCTGATGCAGTTGAATATTTTAAACAGGTGCTTTCCTCCCCTGGGCTGATTAAGGCACATCTATGTACCAGCCTGGGGCAGGGATTGCCAGGGCAGAGGGCCAGGAAGCAGAAGAGACAGACAGGCTTGTGTTTTAGTTCTTTGGGAAGAGAAGTGGGTTCCAGATGGGCAAACTGTTCACCACTCTCCCTTACCAAGCCGACATCCAGGTGGCCAGTCACTCTGTTTGGGCCTATCACATGAGGGCAAAGGGAGTAACAATAGCCACTTATCTACCCATCTATCCATCCACTTTCCCTTTCATCCATCTCTTGTCTTATTCATTTATCCACCCATTCACCCATACCTCTGTCCATCCATCTCTCAGCCATACGTTATCATATTAATCTATCTACCTACTCACCTACCCATCCATCCATCTCACCACCCATCCACCAATCCCTTTCACTCATATCTTCTCTTAGCCATTCTTCCACACATTCACCCCATCTCTCAGCCATACTTTCTCATATTCATCTACCCATCCATCAGTCCACTCACCACCCATCCACCCATCACCTGTGTCCTCCCATTTTCCAGTCTGAAAAGGTCACTCTCTTTATTATTCAAATAAGATAACTTGGGTCCTCACTCTCTAACTGGTAGAAATCTCAGCTGCACCTGGTTATTCCTGAAGCCCCTCTGATGAGTGCTTACCTGTGTCATTGTTGCTCATTATTTCCTTCTGTGAGCTACACCTCTGGGCTTCTCCCCTCATGCACCTAGGCCATCTCTGCTTTTCTAGATCCTTGTCCCTCCTCCCTTTCCCTAGAGTAGTTTAGGAAAACAGCAGCCTTCCTTAGTCTCCAAGACCTTACTGACACGAAGTTGTCAGGCGGAATAGATTATATTGAGTACATTCTAAGGAATTGTGGCACAGAAAAGAGAAACTTCAAAGTAAACCTCCTGTATCAAAATTCCCCAGGCCAGATGTCTATGACCAGGGTTTAAACAGGTTCAAACCAGTTCAGTCATGGCTGACATAAGGAAATCAGAACAGACCCAAATTTGTAAAATGTGGGTATACTGGAATGGTTTCAAAGCCCTGTCTACAACCCATCATAAGGAGATCTTTACCTGCCTCTTTGCCCAGGTCCTAGTAGCCTGCCATCTGTGGGCTGGGAATGAGGAGAGGTGCTGCTGCTCCGGGTCTTTACTCTTTTTCTCTTTCCAGGCCCAAGGCCACAAAACCTCTACCTCCCCACCTACCAGGAATAACAAAACAGAACAAAATGAAAAACATCTTTTAACATTAATTTTTTACACTAAAAAAAGAATACAGGTATGGTACAGATATATGCCCTTATCTACAGGAAAGCCTCTTAAATAATTGTTTTGTAGAGAATTTGGTCCTGAATTGCTTTAACTGGCATTTTCAGATGAAGCCTGGTCTTTGCCTTAATAGAAACAAGAGGCCAGTTAGAACCCACCCCCATCCCGAAGAAAAGAGGGTTCTTTCCCCAAGAAGTTTTTTCTATTTCTCAAGATTCCAAAACTGATTAGACCCTTCTTGCTTTTTTCCTGGTACACACTCATATATTCACTTGTTCTCCTATACAATATTTTTTCCTTTTTCATTTCTGCAATAGCTATTTATTGGTCACCTACTAGAGAGCTCTGGTGGCATAGTGCCCAAGGCATTTGACTGCTAACCAGAAAGCTAGCAGTTCAAACCCACCAGCCTCTCTGTGGAAGGAAGATTGGGCAATCTATTTTCATAGAAATACCACCTCAGAAACCCAAAGAGGGGTCACTATGAGTTGAGTCGACTCCATGGCAGTGAGTTTTTTTTTTTTTTTTTTCCTATGGATCAAGTTCTGTACTGGATACCAAGGATACGAATAAAGGATGAATAAAACATTCAAAGACTGTGTCTTTGTGGAACTTAACAGCATAGTGGAAGAAGAGATGGTAAATAAAGATATAATATGTATTTCAATAGATACAAGTGCTAGAAAGGGAAAGTACATCCAAACAGGTTTCCATCTAACTGGCTTTTTATTTATTCATTTGTTTGGTTGTTCATTCATATATTTCATCATCAATAAATACTGACTGAACACTTGTCATTTGTTTGGTGCTAAGCCAGTAGCCAGTCTCTGGAGACTCAAATATGAAAAAGACCTTGACCCTTCCATCAAAGCGCACAGAATGGGGTGGTTGGTAGGGAACAGATAAATATCTAACAATGAGACAGAGGACCCAGGCTATAACAGAGAAATGCTCTGGAATTGATGGGAAACAGAGGAGGCGTAACTACTGTGCTTGAGGGCCCAAGGGAAGGCCTCCTGGAGGTGTTATTTGATCAAGACCTAAAGGATGGGGAAGAGAGAAGGGCCTTATAGGCAGAGAGAAGCACAGGCATTAAGGCCTGGGGGCGTTCCTGGAGTGCAGGGAGTTGCTAGTATTCAGAGTGTGTGAAGCTGAAGCAGTCAGATGAGACTGGGCCAGTTTCCCAGGCTCTCAAGAAACTCCCCCAGAGAAGTGCCTGATAGCTCTGCCTGCAAAAACGGCCATAAAAAATGGGGCTAGGGCTGCAGAAGACATAGGACAAGAGAGGAAAAGACAGGATCTGTTGAGAGGAAAAAGGAATGTTTTTTGGAGGTATTTGGAGTACCCCTACCGCTGTCCTTGATACCTGCTGGGGTGTGTTTGGCTTCTCCTTGAGAAGCCTGTTGCTGCAGGGTAAATTCTCCCTGGTTGCCGGCACTTACCTCCCAGCGTGCTAATGAGCGCAGGAGTTTCCGAACATGCCAGAGGCTGTTATTTGCTGTTTGTTGAGTGGAGCCACAAGGCTAGGTGCAGGCCCTGCCAGTTAGAGGCAAGGATCCTGCCTCCAGGCCTGACACCTGGTTCTGTACACCACCAGCCATGGGTCTGAGAAAGGAAGAACCCAGGGTAGGGCTGGGGCAAGGAGCTCTGAGTGATGGGAAGAGGAACATACTAGACTGGAGAATGGGGAAAGAAGTACTGAATATGGCCAGTCAGTTCCCAGAAGTCTTGGAAACACCCCGGAGATGTGTTTGCTTCACATGTGCAGGTGGTTAATGTGAAATATCGGTATTTGCATTTCGATCCCAGAACCTTCCCTCTCCTGGGCTGCTAGGCATGAAAGAATTTTGCTGGGTAATTCCCACCCCCACCCCAAGCTTTGGAAGATGTGAAAGCAAAGCAAACTAAAACAAAAGTCAAATTTCTCTGTGTTGAGGACAAAAAAAAAAAAAAAAAAAAAAACCTGAAGTGTATATTAAGGTGAAGTCTGTTGTTGTTGGATGCCACTGGGTTGATTTTCAACTCATAGTGACCTATGTGACAGAGCAGAATTGCCTCATAGGATTTTCTATGTTGTAATCTTTACCAAAGGAGATCACCAGGTCTTTCTCCTCTGGAGCTGCTGGGTGGGTTAAAACTGCCAACCTTTTAGTTAGCAGCTGACTGTTTAACCATTGAGCCACCAGGGCTCCTCAAACCAAACCAAATTCACTGCATCGAGTGGATTCCAACTCATAGTGACCTCTTTTGGGTTTCTGAGGTGGTAAATCTTTACAGAAGTAGATTGCCTAGTCTTCCTTCCATGGAGTGCCTGGTGGGTTTGAACAGCCAGCTGCTGAAATAAAGAGGCTTAAAAATACCCCATTAGGGACCACATTTGCTGGTCTGATAGAGCCTGGTGGAACCCCTGAGACTATGGCCCCTAGCTGCCCTTCAGGTCTGGAACTGAACCCATACATGTGGCTTCCAGCCAAATAAAAGAGTTGAACATTTACCTGAAGTAGATACACTACTTGGGGAGAACAATCATGGTAGAAAGAAGGGTTGTTTATGTACAGGGAGACAGCTAAGGGAGCAGGAGTGCATGGAGGGATGGACACAGGAAGAGGTAACTATTGGGAGGAGGTGGGAGGGGAGCATTGGTTGTGGTCAATGTCATGAGACAAAGTGTATGTGAACAGCTGTATGGAAAGTGAATTTGCTCTGTAAATTTTCACCCAAATCACAATAAAAAAGAAAGAAAGAAAGAAAAATACCCAATTAGAAAGAAGATGGGGTTATTTCATTCTCATTTAACAATCCTCAGGTGACAGTGGTCCAGATAGGCAGGTGGTTCTTCTCCATAAGAATACTCAGGGACCTACTCTCCCTCCATCTTGTTACTCTATCATCCCTTAGAACAATAAGCTTTTCTGCATGGTAAAGGGAGAGTCATGAACACATCCATGTTCCACATTGTTGGAAGGGGAGAAGTACAGTAGTAGGTTGGTTATATTGTTCTAAAATATTCACTTCCTTTGGGTCTACCTCCATTGGGGAAATACCCTTCCTTTCCCTACTTCCAAGTCAGAGCTTAAGAGACATCATGAGTTACTGTTCACTCCTCAGCCCTGAGGAAAACCCGCCCAAGATTGCTGCTATCTCTCAGCTTGGTTGCCAGAATGAAACATGTGGAGCAGAACTGAACTTGAACCCTAGTCAAGAATAAAGCAGCTGCCCAGAGACCTGAAAACCTGTGAGCAAGATATAAATACTTATATTTGTTTACCACTGAGTTCTGGGGGTAGTTTATGTAGTATTATTGCTGCAAAAGTGGATTCATACAAAGTACAAATTGAGGGCAAGCAATTTTCTTTTAAGCAAGTATGAGTGAAGTTTAAAAAATCAATTTCTTCGTTGACATTTTATTAATCACATGACCACACCTAGCTGCAAAAGAGGTTGGAAAATGCAGTCTGTAGTTGAGCAAGTGCATACCCAGTTTAATAAAAAGTATATGAATGGCAAATAAGCACATGGAAAGACGCTCACTTGAGAAGTATGAATTAAAACACTTTTGGGGAGAATGTAAAATGGTACAGCTGCTTTGGAAAGCAATCTGGCAGTTCCTCAAATTATTAAGCATAGCGTTATAACATGGCCCAGCAATTCCACTTCTTAGGACATACTCAAAAGAAAGGAAAACATATGTTTACACAAAACTTTTACCTGAGTATTTGTAACAGCATTACTCATAGTAGTCAAAAGATGGAAAAATTCATGTCTATCAACAGACAAATGGTAAAAGAAAATGAGGTTTACCCATACAGTGGAATATTATACACTCATTAAAAAAAGAATGAAATACTAATACATACTACAATATAGATAATTGGTAAAAACATATTGAGCAAAAGAAGTCAGTCACGACTTCTGTTGTTGTTGTTGTTGTTGTTATGTGCCGTCGAGTCGGCCCCGACTCATAGCGACCACTCCTGGTTAGCAGGCAAGTGTCTTAGCCACTATGCTACCAGAGCTCCCTCACGACTTCGGTAAGATGGAGGAACAGGCAGACAAGTGACACAGATCCTCTTCAACAAAGAAAAAAGAAAAACAATTGACAGAGATACAGAAGATAATCCTGGAACCCTGAGCTTTGAAAGGAACTATACAGAAGTGAATTAGGCATCAACTATTGGAAAAACTTGAACAAAACAGTGAGTACAGAGATGGTTGGAGCTGTGAACTGTCAGCTACTCTGACGAGACCAACAGCCTGGATATTTCCAAGTGGTGTTGGGACCTGAGAATTGACCTAAAGATCAGTCCCGGTCACCAAGGGCTGCAGGGACAACTGCTCTGGTGACCTATGACTAGGAAGGGAAACAGCAAGGAGAGAGACAACCTGAGCTCTGGACTTTCTGCTGTCTGCAGGGTGCAGCCATTTTGATTATTTACATGTGGCAGCCATTTTGGATATTTAAAGTGACTGAGGGCGCAGCCATTTTGAATGTTTACAAGTGGCAACCATTTTGGATTTTAAAGTGATAGCATTCTCATTTGGATTCCAGGGACCTAAGAACAGGCTCTGTTTGCCAGGGTCAGCAAGGACATATGAGAGACTGACAAAGGAAAGAAGACAAGCGGTGAGTGTATAAGTGCTGTCAAGTAGTGAATAGAGGAACACAGCACAGTACCCTGCCCATATAGATAACATACAAAGAAAACAAAAATTGTGGGCAAGTCACTCCAACATATAATCACCAATTAAATATAAACACAAAAACTTCATAATGCCTCAGAGACAATAGAGCATCACAGTCCACACAAAGAAGCAGGAGAAACAAGGGACCAGGATACAGACCCAAAACACCTCCCTGAGGAAGATACAGCATTAGAACTCCCTGATAAGGAATTCAAAAGAATTATATTTAGGTATCTTCAAAGGATTAAGAGACAGACCAAGGAAAACACAGAAAAAACCCTAGAAGAATTTTGGAAGAAAATACAAGAACAAAATGACAAAATAAATGAAAAATTAGAAATGATTCTAAATCTACAGATAGAAATCCAGAAGATTAATAATACTAAATTGTCAGAAATAGATAACACATTGAAAGGACAAAGGGGTAGAATTGATGCAATGGAAGACAGAATTAATGAGATTGAAGACAAATACCAGAATATTTCTTTGGAAAGGGATCAATCAGAAAAAAGATCAAAACAAAATAAAGAAAGCCTAAGGTCCATGTGGGATACCATCAAAAGGAATAACCCACGTGTCATTGGAATTCCAGAACAGGAAGAGAAAAATGAAACCACTGAGAAAATTGCCCAAGATTTGTTGGAGGAGAACTTCCCTGATATGATAAAAGAGGAGAATATATCCATTCAGGAAGTCCTATGAACCCCAAACAGGATAGACCCCAAAAGAAAAACACCAAGACATATCATCATAAAACTCAGCAAAACCAAAGACAAAGAAAGAATCATGAGAGCAGCATGTGAAAAATGAAAAGTTACCTACAAGTGGCAATCAATAAGACTAAGCTCGGATATCTCGACAGAAACCATGCAGAGGAGAAGACAGTGGGATGGTATATATAAAACACTGAAAGAGAAAAATATCCAAGAATTATGTATCCAGCAAAATTGTCCCTCAACTATGATGGTGAAATTAGGACATTTCCAGATAAGCAGAAATTAAGGGAATTTGTTAACACCAGACCAACCTTACAAGAGATGCTAAAGGGAGCCTTTTGGACAGAGAAGCAACAACAACCAACAACAACTGACCATTAACACACATGATGATATAACCCAAAAAACAACCCAGCTATGGAAGTTTCCAAAGTAAATAAGCCTACAAGATTGTAAACAGGGAACCAGAGACACCAACTGACAAATTGAGGACAACTACAAACCAAAAAGAGGGGGAAAAAAAAAAAAACAACTGTGTCGTTACAGAACTTCTAGATGATAGGGAAGTCAAGACAACTCCAAGATAGAATGGACTTTTCTACACTTGGGAAGAAAACTATAAATCACAGGGTAACCTCAAAGAAAAATGATAAACCTTCACATCAAAATAAAAAAAAGGACCAGCATAAATATTCAGTAAATACTAAAACAATAGCAACAAAGAAGTGATAACATGATTCATAAACAAAACGAGCTCAGCATAGAAAATTATGTGGAACAAAGAAATCAACTCAATGAAAAAGCACATGACAAAAATGACAGCAACAAATTTGTATTTGCTGATAAATACATATCTGGAAAGGGACTTATCTCTAAGATTGATGAAAAATTCCAACACCTCAATACCAAAGGAATTAACAATCCATTTGAAAAATGGGCAGAAAACATGAATAGACACTTCACCAAGGAGGATATTCAGGTGGTCAGCTAATATATGAAAAGATACTCACAATCATTGGCCATCAGTGAGATGTAAATCAAAACCACAATGAGATATACCATCTCAGCCCAGCACTGATAGCAAGGTTCAATGAGACAGAAAATAACAAATGCTGGTGGGGATGTGGAGAGATTGGGACTCTCGTACACTGCTTGTGTGACTGTGAAGTGACACAACCACTGTGGAAAGCAATATGACAATTCCTTAGAAAGTTAGAATTGGAGATACCATTTGACCCAGCAATCCCATTACTAGGTATATATCCTAGAGAGGTGAGAGCTAGGATAGGAACAGATACATGCACACCCATGTTCATCACAACACTATTTACAATAGTAAAAAGATGAAAACAACCTGTGTGCCCATCAGCGGAAGAGTGGATGACCAAATTATGGTAAATACACATACTGGAATGCTACACAGCACTAAAGAATAATGTAGAGTCTGCAAAACACCACATAATATAGATGAACTTGGAGGACATTATGCTGAGTGAAATAAGTCAATCACAAAAGGACAAATATAGCATTAGTTCTTTTTTGTGGAGGGTCAAGGAAAGGTTTATATATGGAGGGAAACTTTCTTTGTTGGTTGCCAGGGATGGGAGGGGAGGGGAGGAAACACTGAAAAAAAAAAAAAAAAGCATTGACCCATGTCACTTTAGTTTGTATATTTCACTGTACATAAATTATATTTCAATAAAATGCATTAAAAAAAGTCACAAAACACCACATATGATATGATTCCATTTATATGAAATGTCCAGAATAGGCCAATTGACAGAGACAGAAAGCAGATTAGTGGTTGCTTAGGGCTGGCAAGATGAAGGGCAGAAAAATGCTAATCAAAATATGACCCTGAGTATATTCCACATGAAGTTAGAGACCATCTCAAGAATAGATTTGATGCATTGAACAACAGTGACTGAAGATCAGATGAAGCCTAGGATGACATAAAAAATATCATATGTGAAGAAAGCAAATGGTCATTAAAAAGACACAGAAGGAAGAAAAAAACAAAATGGTTGCCAGAAGAAACTCTGAAACTTGCTCTTGAATGTAGAGTAGCTAAAGCAAATGGAAGAAATGATGAAACAAAAGAGCTGAATGGAAGATTTCAAAGGGTGGCTCAAGACCACAAAGTATGATGGAATGTGCAAAGACCAGACTTAGAAAACCAAGGGAAGAACACACTTGGCATTTTTCAAGCTGAAAGAACTGAAGAAAAAAATCAAGCCTCAAATCATAATACTAAGGGATTCTGTAGGGAAAATATTGAATGATACAGGAAGTAGCAGGAGAAGATGGAAGGAGTACACAGAGTCACTGTACCAAAAAGAATTGGTCAGTGTTCAACCATTTCAGGAGATAGCATATGATCAAGAACCAGCGGTGTTGAAGGAAGAAATCCAAGCTGCACTGAAAGAATTGGCAAAAAATAAGGCTTCAAGAATTGACAGAACATCCATTGAGATATTTCAATAAATGGATGCAGCACTGGTGGCGTTCACTTGCTTATGAAATTTGGAAGACAACTATTTAGCCAACCAACTGGAAGATAATCCATATTTATGTTCATTCCAAAGAAAGGTGATCTAACAGAATGTGGAGATTATCAAATAATATCATTAATATCACACGTAAGTAAAATTTTGCTCAAGATAATTGAGAAATGGTTGCAGCAGTATACTGACAGGGAAATTCCAGAAATTCAAGCTGGATTCAGAAAAGGTTGGAGGAGAAATATTATTGCTGATGTCAGATGGATCTTGACTGAAAGCAAAGAATACTAGAAAGATGTTTACCTGTGCTTTACTGATTTTGCAAAGGCATTTGACTGTGTGGATCATAAAAAAATTATGGATAACATTGTGAAGAATGGGAATTCCAAAACATTTAATTGTGCTCATGAGGAACTTGTACATAGACCAGGAGGCTGTCATTCAAACAGAACAAGAGGATACTAAATTGGTTTATTATCAGGAAGGGTGTGCATAAGCATTGTATCCTTTTGTCATACTTATTCAACCTGTATGCTGACTAAATAACCCGAGAAGGTGGACTATATAAAGAAAGACGTGGCATCAGGATTGGAGGAAAACTCATTAACAATCTGCTATATGCAGATGACAAAACCTTGCTTACTGAAAGTGAAGATGGCTCTTGAAGCACTTACTGGTGAAGATCAAAGACTGGTGAAGAACAAAGATCAAATATCTTCAGTGTGAATTATACCTCAACATAAACAAAATAAAAACCTCATAACTGGGTGCTAAAGAGGCAAGAAGGCCACATCTAACCTCCTCTAACCATGCAAGAGGAAGACAACATCACCATCAGTGGCCCAAGACCTATTCCTGCAAGGCCAGACATGCTGCCTCCCTCCAGCCCTTTCACCAACCCTGACACCAACCATTCCTTCCACAGCACTCACCACCTTTCTGCTGGGTTCGATAATTCACTGCAGTGGCCAAACAGAACTCACAGATTATGGGGTATTTTAGGGAAGCACCAGGCTACAATTCAAGTTCAGAAAAAACGCTCAGTCTCTCTCAGCCCACACTCTCTCAGCCAACAGTCTATCTCAGTCTCTCTCCCAGCAGTGTGTGTTTCTTGATGTCTCTCTCAGCAATGCATGTCTCTTGTGTCTCTCTTCCAGCAGCATGCATGTGTCTCTCAGGATCGTGTGTCTCTCGGGGGCACGTGTCTCTCAGGTGCATGTTTCTCAGGAGCATGTTTCTCTCAGCAGCACATCCTTCTCAGCCAGCAGTCAGAGAGACTTCTGCCTCTAGGAGATCTCCTTTTGAGCCTGGCAGAGTGGTCAAACTAGCCGATCATAACATCAGAATTCTAAGCACCTGAGAAAGAGTAAACTTCCCAGAACATTGCTTTGTGCCACTCCCAACAGAAATACCCCAGGTGGATAACTTTTATAATCAGGAGCTCCTCAGTTGCTCACAGAAAATCCCACCACAGAGTTTACAAAGACTTATGGCTAGAAAAGCCATACCAGGTAATTTACTACACTGCACTGGGCCAATAAGCAACATTACAATAAATGGAGAAGAGATTGAAGTTATAAGGGATTTCATTTTACGTGGATCCACAATCGACACCCAGCAGTCAAGAAATCAGATGTCGTATTTCACTGGGCTAACCAGCTGCAAAAGATTTCTTTAAAGTGTTCAAGAGCAAAGATGACATCTTGAAGACTAAGGTGCACCTGATCCAAGCTATGGTATTTTCAATCATCTCATATGCATTTGAAAGCTGGACAATTTAGAAGGACGACTGAAGAAGAAATGATGCCTTTGAATTTTGGAATTGGTGAAGAATTCTGAAAGTACCATGAATTTCCAGAAGAACAAACAAATATGTCCTGGAAGAAGTGCAGCTGGAATGCTTCTTAGAAGCAAGAATGGCCGTCTCTCCTACTTTGATCACGTTGTCAGAAAGGACCAGTCCCTGGAGAGGAATATCATGGCTGGTAAAGTAGAGTGTCAGTGAAAAAAGAGAAGACCCTTAATTAGATGGATTGACACAGTGGCTGTCACGATGAGCTCATGCATAGCAAGGATTGTGAGGATGGTGCAGGACCAGGCAGTAGTTCGTTCTGTTGTACATAGGGTTGCTATGTGTGTTGGGACCAACTTGACATCACCTAACAACAACAATAAGTTTCTCCCTGGTGATATCATGCCAACCCCCTGGCTTTATTTCTTGAGAAGCTCTGGAAAGTGTCCAGAGGTAGGAAGAAGATTAGATCTCCAGCCCTGACTTCTCTGGCATGTTGTGATACCTGAAGGGTCATTATGAACTGAAGCCAACACAATGGCACCTAACAACAACAACAGCAGATATTTCTTCTCATTTTGACTCATGTCACATTAGTAAATGAACATCCCAAAAGCTTTACTCCATCCACATCATTAGTGTTGCCTCTGCTTTGAGGAGGCAGCTCTTCCCTCCTCATAGCTGAGTGGCTTTCAACCTCAGGGGCTCATCTTCCATCCCTCTATCAGATAATGTTTTTCTACTATTCATAAAGTTTTCAATTGCCAATTAGTTTTTATTTTTTTTCCAGAAGTGGACCTGGCCATCTCCTTCCTCCTAGTATATCTTAGTCTGGAAGCTCTGCTGAAACCTGTCCACCATAGGTAACCCTGCTGGTATTTGAAATAGCAGTGGCATAGCTTCTAGCATGATAGCAACACAAAAGCCACCACAGTATGACAAACTGACAGATGAGTGGTGGGCATAAAAAACACATAGAGGCTATAATAAATTTGGAGTGATGGACATGATCATTGTCTTAATTGTGATGATGGTTACATGAGTATCTATAACCTGTTGTTATCGAGTTAATTCCCATTCCTGGAGACCCCATGTGTTACAGAGTAGAACTGATCCAAGATCTCATGGCTGAAATCTTTACAGAAGCAGATCGTCTGGGATTTCTTCCTTGGAGTCACTGAGTTGGTTAAAATCACCAACCATTAGGATATTGTGTATTGTTATATGCAATATCTAGCTGGTGCGGTGCCCAAACCTCTGCCTCACACCCCTTGGTTTGTTCCCTCAGCCGTGAATACTATCCTAACTGATTCTGGGCTCTGTCTTGGCCCATTCCGAAACTCTGAGGACTTTCTGGACAGCAGATTCTATAGAAGGCCCAGTATGCACTCCCTTCCATCCTTTCAGAAAAATGGCTTAACAGTCACCCCTGAAAGTTGGGGCTGTGAAGAAGCTGGGAAGTGGTACAGGACGTGAATTCCACTCAGGGAAATGCACAACTTGATTACTACTCAACATTTGCAGTACCCAGATACTCTAATTAAGAGAAAAGGTCAATAGGTTAAATAAGTAACTTAATCAGAAAATTATGCAAAGTACCACAAATCCAGCACATTACACAACCCTTGAGATCGATACGGTATGCAAATCGATCATGTCGATCATGACAATTCAGCAACTGGGAGGTACAACTCAGTGAAGGAGGCTGAGAAATCCCATCTGAACTGGAGAATGCTGGCTACCTGGGTGGGGGGCTCTGGCACCACTGGCTCCCCCCTGGGGTGTGAACAGCCTCCTTTCAGGGTCCAGGGAGGATGGAGCTCATCCATTTCTCATCTGCAGAACAGTGGATGACAACATGGCATTGAGCAGGGGTTTGGGGGCCTCCAGACCTGGGTTTGAATCCCAGCTCTGCCTCTGCTTAGCTTGTCCTTGGGCAACACGCTTAATCCTTTTGAGCTTCAATAACAAAGCAGATATAATAATACTAGCCTCTCAAGTTTTGAGGAGGATTAATTATTAGTCCTGACCACGGTGTATGTATGTGTGTGTGTGTGTGTGTGTGCATGTACACACATACATATATCTATCGGGGAGTGATAGTGGATCCAGTGAAATTTCCTTCCTCACCACTCCCTGACTGCCTTCTTGCCACATCCCTGCAGTCAGGACACATGATCAGAGACCAGAATAATCATTTAGGACAGTGATTCTCAACTGGAGCAACATCTAGCATGTCTAAAGATATTTTTAGTTGTCACAAATGCTGAGTGTGTGTGTGTTGGTGGAGGTGCTACTGGCATCTGGTGGGTAGAGGCTAGGGATGTTGCTAAACAACCTTACAATGGACAGGACAGCACCCCTACACACACAACAAAGGATTATCTGTTCCTAAACATCACTAGTGCCAAGCTTGAGGAACCCTGAGCTAGGAATGAATAGCTTGGAAGAGAAAGAACAGGGTGGCTGGACCAGCTAGTGCCTGAGAGACAGCAAGAGCCCATCAGAATGGTCAGAGAACCTATTGCCAAAGGCCTTTCAGGTCTTCAGGACCTCCAAGGGGCCTCTGACTAGTCCTGGCCCTTCAGTGGAGGCCCATCATTCCCAGGGGGAAATCCTGCCCCAGACCTGTAAGAGGAAGTAACTAGGGCTCAGAGAGGATTGAGATTGCTCACAATGGCCTTGCCAACTTGGCTGCAGAGAGGACTGGCTGACAGACAGCTCTTCCTGGCCTGGAGACATCAGGCCTAGCTGGCCCTGGAGGGGGGAGGCAGCAGTGAGAAGATTGCCCTGGTCTGGCAACCCCTTACTGCCTGAAGGAATGTTGAAAAAATGGACCCTTATGTGGGCTTGTTTTAGACTATGAGGTATGTTGGGGCTGCTTCACTTTTCCCAGACTTTTCTGCTCCCAAGGGAGAGAAGTGGGACCTTGGGGACTGTCCCAGGTCTGTTGTGAGGGAAGGAGCACCTACCTCCCACTTGTGGTTCAGTGGGGAGGGCCTGGAGATTCCTCTGTGCTTCTACAGAAGACTTGTGCCACTGAGACATATGAGAAGAAAGTGTAGGTATTTTCCTCTGAAATATCCTCTTGACCCCTTGACCCTCAGGGAGTCAGAGTTTCTACCAGGGGACTGGGGTCAGATGTCCTAAAGGTGACAGAGGGCTGAAGAATATCAGCTTCTTAGGGCAGAAGATCAGCTTCTTAGGGCAAATGTTGGACAGAGAGGGCTTGGGGAAGGGAGAGCAGGAGGGATATTTCTCTTCCTTCCAAGGAACCTCTTGGTGGCTTGCCAGGTCTGGAGACCCCAGGCCTGAGGACAGAGAGTGTCACTGAAGATGAGAGCCATTAACCCATGATATGGGGTTCAGGTCTGGAGAGAAAGCAGAAGGGACAGTGAATGAGAGTCAGACATCTTCCCTTTTTCATGGCTATCCACAGTCATCTCAGGCCTACAAACTTCCCTAATTCTCAAGTCATATACAAACAGAGCTATCACAGAGTCCATCCCAGCTGTAGAGATGGAGAAACTAAGGCCTAGAAATGTGAAGAGTCTTATGTAAGACTTGTGGGTCAGTGGCAGTCCAGTAGCAGAGTGTGGTAACCTCACAGTTGTTCCTTGCTTACACTGGCTTCACCCTTTTCATGAAAAGCTTTCTTTCAGAAAGGACCTTGGATTAGTTATCTACTGCTTCCTAACAAATTACCCAAAACTCAGCATCTTAAAACAACACACAATTGTCATCACATAGTTTCTGTAGACCAGGAAGCCAGATGCAGCTTAGTTGAATCCTCTCAAGATCGAAGGATCTCTCACAAGGACACTATCAGAGTGTCAGCCAATCAGTCCTCTCCAGGAAAGTCACTCTACAAGACATCCCACAATATGGCAGCTGTCTTCCCAGAGAGGGTGAATTGGAGAGAAAGAAAGTAAGTCACAGTCTTTTATAACCTAATGACAAAAGAAGTGACATCCCATTCCATTTGCCATATTCTATTCATTAGAAGTGAGTCACTGACTCTAGCCCCCACTCAAGGAACTAGAACTACCCAAGAGAACGAATACCAGGAGACAAGAATCGCTGGAAGCCATTTTAGAATTGGCCTACCACTGACCCCAACAATCATGCATTCAGGAAAGGAAGTCTGTTTGCTGATGTGTGCCCTTGGCTTTTTGCCTCTAAAATGGGGGTGAGGAGGAGGAGGATGGATAGTTCATTTGCTTTCAAACTCCTAGTGGAACCCCCTCCCCCATAAAATTAATTAAATGGAGCTGGATCTGGAGTTGGAGTCTCTTTTCCTCTTCATAACTCCAACAACAGGACCAAAACCTTAGCTGAAATGAGGGCAGATTCTTTCCAGTTCTACCACTTAGATTTTAAACTGAACGAACGGAGACAGAAACACTTGATTGTGGGTCAGAAGTTCCAAGTCCTTGTCCTAGTTCTAGGACTCCAAGCAAGTCAGGGTAGTTCACAGAATTTTTATGTGTAAAAAGAGGAGCCTGGCCTGAGGGTTTCTGATGGAGCATTCTCTTATATTGAAAGGTTCTACTCTGGGGAGAAAACTCTCCCATCCCTGCCTTCCCTTTATGCTTTCTCGAATTCTCACACTTGTGAGATGCCTGTGGATCATAGAGAGGTAGTTGCATTCTTGGAGGTTCCAAAGGACAGGAGGGAGGAGTTAGGAACAAGAAGCAAACCTGGAGCCTCTCTATCAATAGGGCACTTGGGCAGCTGCCTGGAGCTAGCAATGGAGCCTGGACTTCTGGAGGGGGAGGAACTGGGGCAGTGGTAAACTTGAGGTGGCCAAGGTGGAAAGACCTTCGTGGAATGCCTCATTTCTGGGCCTAATAGGAGGCCACACAGAGGGGCCAAAATGGCTTCCAAAATGTCCTACTCCCCCATGGACCCACATCCCAGATTTACTCCTTTGTCTCCGTCTTGTTGCCCTGCCTTTGCCCTTTGTGGCACTTCCTTCTCTGATTCCCTTGGCCATACCTGGGCCTGAGGTGGGTGCCCTGAGGTGAATGAAGGGAGGAGGGCCACTTGCAAAAGGGGATCAGGGGATGGGGATGGGCTCCCCTCAGGCAGGAAGGTGGTGCGGTCCCCTGGCCATGAAGAGAGTGAAAGCCGCATCATATGTCTCAAATTCATTTCTAATTCACTTTCCTTCTGAAGTGGTTTTGAGGAAGTGCGCTATCTGGAAAGGCAGCTAATGTAGGCCCTGTAAATAGTACATCTGCAGGCTGTAATGGACGGAGAGAGAGAGCAAAAGATGGATTAAGTGCCCACCATATGCTTGGAAAAAAAATTCTTTTGATCTCTCCCCACTGCACAATACCCTATTACCTTGTTGGCTTGCATCAGCCAGAGAGAGGATATTTCTTATTGTGATTGCTGCAAATTGGCACCTGTTTTCCAGAGAGTAGGTTTCCCTTGAATTAAGTGGAGTGCCCGGCTCCAACCCGTGTGATAAGGACCTCTGATTAGTGGGTAATGTCAGCGCTGAGCCGCCTCCTGTCTGCTTTGCCTGCCTTGGAGACCAAGCTGCTGGCCACACTCTTTGAGCTTAGCCTTGCAGATGCCAGCCACAGGGCCCCTGGCAGTGGACACATCTTTCCTACTCAAGCAGTGTGTTCAGCCTCTTGCAAGTTCTTTCTGATGGCTCTCATGGACAGAGCCTCATGGGAGACCTAGAGCTGACACTTAAACTCATGATGTTTCCCCAAACTTGGGCTTCCTAAAGTCTCTCTTTCATTGAATTAGTGAATTCATTCAGCAAGTATTTATTGAACACATGCTATGTTCCAGGAGTCCCTGGATGGTGCAAATAGTGAATGTACTTGGTTTATAACCAAAATGTTGGAGGTTTGAATGCCTAGAGATGCCATGGAAGAAAGGTCTGGTGATTTGCTTCCAAAAAAAATCACCCATTTTGTAAAATCCATGGAGCACAGTTCTACTTTGACACCCATGGAGCTGCCATGAATCAGAATCAATTCAATGGCAACTAATTTTTTAAAACTGATTTACTATGTTCCAGACATTCTGTTGGGTGCTGGGGAAATAGCACCAAATGAGACACAGTGCCCGCCCTCACAAAGCTAACAAAGTAAAGTAGCACTGTGGTACATGAATTACTTGATATGGCCCTTCTAGTCACAGTTCTCCATTTTGTGATGTGTTCTAAATCCTGGCTTCTATGGTTATGGTCTCGTTTTGGAGTGAATTGTCCATTATGTTAATGAAGCAGGATTAGGATGAAATGTATCTTGAGTCACCCCCTTACTAGAGGGTGTGACTCAAGTCACCACCTTTGGTTTCCTTGAGGGTGTGGTCTGCATTCAATATACACGAATGCTCTGGCAAAATTCTCTCTCTGGCTGTGGATCCCACATCTGGTTCACCATCATTTAACCTTCAGTTTTCGGTCCTTGAGCCAGCAGCCTATCTTCTAACCTGATTCACCAGCTTCTACAGCCTTGTAAGCTAGCAGCCTGTCATCTGACCTGCCAATTTGGGTTCATTAGCCCCTGCATGCACTTCAGTGATGAGACTCCTCTAGACTAACACCTGACCCACAGATTTGAGACTTGACAGCCTCCACAGCTGTGTGAGCAATTTCCTTGGTGGTTTGTTAGTTCTGTGAGATGTTATAGCAAATTATGGAACCCAAAGATGGGAGGGAGAGGACAGAGGGGAAGGCAGCCTGCTGTCTGAATTCAGTGGCCCCATGATTCTCTCACACAGTGCCCCTCAGAGCCTTAATCACAGTCTGAAATTATTCAATGACTTCCAGTTTATTGCCTATCCTCCAACTAGACTGTGATGGCAGGAACTGTAGTAGAGAGCAGACTATAGCCTGACATCCCTTTAGTCTGTTGTCTTCTATTACATCTCCCAGCACTAGGCTGCTGTGTGCCCAGGAAGAGCTCAGCGAATATTTATCGAATAGTTGAATAGTTGAATTACATATTATTGCCATGGATTATTGAGTAAAAAAAACAAGATGCAGGGAAAAAAAAAAAAAAAAAAATCTATGCCTGTGCATAGCCATATATATGTTTGTGCTAACAGGAAAGTTCAAGAATGACCAAATTTATTGCAGTGATGATCCCTGGGCAGGGAGTAGATTGGGAAGAGAGGAGTGTGACTTCCCCTTTTTACTTTATATTCTCTGCTTCATTTAATCTTTTTTTTTTAATTATAAGCATGTATGTTGTTGTTGTTATGTGCTGTCGAGTCATCTCCGACTCATAGCAACCCCTCCTTGGGTTTCCGAGGGAGCTCTGGTAGAGTAGTGCCTAATGCACTTGACTGCTAACCAGAAGGCTGGAGGTTCAAACCCACCAGCCACTCCTCAGAAGGAAGATGGGGCAATCTACTTCCGTAGTGATATTGCCTCGGAAACCCAAGGAGGGGTTGCTATGAGTCGGGTCTGACAAGGGGCACATAACTATAACATCACTGCGGAAGTAGGTTGCCCAATCTTCCTTCCGAGGAGTGGCTGGTAGGTTTGAACCTCCAGCCTTCTGGGTAGAAGTCAAATGCCTTAGACACTATGCCACCAGAGCTCCCGTAAGCATGTAAAATCAAGACTAAACAAACTTTTTTCTTCTAGTTGAATATGATCAAATGGCATAGAAACCAGATGAAATATTTATTTTAAAATTATGCCCCTTGTGTCTGCTCAGGCCCTCAGCCTTGTTCACATGGGTCGCCATGACTGCCCCTGCCTGGGCTTTCTGCCTCACTTTCTTCACACGCGTCACTGAGAGGTGGGTGTCAAGTCAGAGCTGACCACTCCCTTGCCAACCTATCCTGGCCATGGCTCTTCCTTATTTGGAGAACAAAGTCCAAGCTCCTTAGCTGGGTCCCTAGGGCTGTTAACCAGAGAGCTGGCGGTTCAAACCCACCAGCCACTCGGAAGGAAGTTTGGGCAATCTACTTCTGTAAGATACCGCCTCAGAAACCCAAGGAGGGGTCACTATGAGTTGAGGCTGACTCAATGGCACACAACAACAACAACAATGGGGCTGCAGTATGTGATTAGTGTGTGAGGTAATTTGGGGAGCACTAAGGAGGGGCTGGGACAGTGTCTTTGTTACAGCTGAGCCTGACTCTCCAGCCTCCTTCCTCTTGTTCTCCTCACACTCATGTACAAGAGCCCAGAGACACATCCCTCTGCCATTTCACCTTTCTAGGCCTTTGTGCACAGTGTGTTTTCTTCTGAGAATGCCCTTCCCTGCCTTATTCATCCAGTGAACTTCTACTCATGCTTTAATACCTGGTCCACTGTTAACCTTTCTATTCAGCTTTTTCTGATTCTTCCTTCTTCCCAAGCAGAGGTTCTCTGGTAACCCTCGTAAAGAATTGTTGTAACATGGCTCTAGACGGCTGGTTCCACATCTCAGCTCCAATACTTACTAGCTGTGACTTTGAGCAAGCAACTTAAACTTTTCAAGCATCAGTGACACATCTGTGACATGAGTGATTATACCTATCCTGTAAAATTGTGATCTACCCTTTAAGTGAGATCATCTATTGGAAGATCCCTGTTCAGAACCCAGTAACTGGTAAGGGTCAGTATACAGTGGTCCTAAGGACTATAAGAAGTCCCTGGTTGAAGTATATATGTTCATCCACTAACTGAAAATTTGAAGTTTCAAGTCCACCCAGAGGTGCCTGGGAAGAAAGACCTGGTGATCTACTTCTAAAAAATCAGCTATTGAAAACCTTATGGAACACACTTCCACTCTGACACACATGGAGTGACCATGATTTGGAATCAACTTGATGGTTTAAGGACCATATTGTCCAATCAGTGTGCATGCAGTGAGGACATCCTGGAGGGGCCTGGGAAGCTTTTAGGGGAAAAACAATGTCTGAGATGAGTTTTAAAGGACAAGATGGAGATGACTTGGGCTGGTGGTTGGTACCACTGAGCACTGACCACACACAATGAGAGTTCACAAAAGGGGTGGTTCAGTGGAGTCATAGAGAAGAAAATGTACCCAGTGGCCCAGAAGACCAGAGTCCCCGGCATCAGGCCAGGTCTCTGCTGGAAGGATATGGGGTCTCTCAACTTTGTGCTGCTTAAGTCCAAGCTGTTTGGGTTTGGCATGAACACACAATAGTGACTGAGGAGGTGGCTACAATTTTCCCCTTGAGTTCTCAGATGTCTTGAAATTGGTCCGAGTAATTTTTTCCCCCTCAAATCGTTCAAAACATTCTGTTGCTGGCCTGAGCTCTTGGGTTTCATGTTGCCTCATGGAAAGGGTTCTGGGGAAAACATGGAGGTCCTTAGGAGGTGGTGAGTCAGGGCACTTGTCTGCCCACCCTGATTTTTTGCCAAGCTGGCATCTATGGGCAGGAGGTGGGAAGGGTGGCTGGGGGTACTAGCAGGCTGAGTTCTGAGGCCCCATTGCCCAGGCTGCAGCCAATGCCTGTGGGCAGGCTGGGCTGTAGGCCCAGCATAAGCCAGCAGGAGCTACCAGGAGTCAGGCCAGCTGAAGCCTGATACCTGGCTCCTGGCTCCATGAATAGCTGCCCGAGAGGGTGGGATGGAAGCACAGGCCTTCTCTGCGGCCCATCCTGGGGGTGGCTCTGTGGTTTTGTTTGTATTGGCTTCAGTGGAACAAGTGTGAGGAGCTGCTGATAGCATCTCAGGGCCCAGCCAACCTCTGAGAGATAAGGCTTGTGTTTCACTGGCATGGGTGGGCTCCTCCAGCCTCATGCCCCCACCCCAACACACACCCACACACACACACACACACACACACGGCACCCATTAGCTGCCTTCCAAAACTTTTCTTCAAACAGAAGCTCATAAGCAGACATCACATTCATAGAAAACATTAGGAGATGTTGCACATAGGAGAAGAGGGTCAAGAGAACAGGGACAGGGAGGCTTTTGGGCTATGACATCTAGGGTTGGGCCCAAAGAAGTGGATGCTGGAAGGCAAGAAGGCTTTGGAGGGCAGGGACACGCTGATCATAGAAAAGTTCTTTCCTCCTTCCAACTGGTATGTGCTTCCCAAAGCCTCTTGGATCTTGACTCATAATTCTTCTCTCTACTGCCCTCAAAAGCTGGGGCCACACATTTATCCTGCACAATTAGAGGGGCATCATCCACATTTCATTGTTTGTGAGTCATGTCCCCTAGAGTTAAGATGTTGTTCTCACTGAATACACTATGAATGCACCTCCTGGAGTTGAGCAAGAAGATGACATTGATGAAGACACTTCAGAGCTGTGAAAGGCTGTGTGGGGAAGGGAAAGCTACCTTACCCTGAGCGAGCCTAACTGGGGAATTCTATGCCATCCTGTAGCTGCAATCCAGGAATCACTTTTACTGTTGCTTGTACAGGGGTAAGACAGGGTGGGTGAGGTGGGGTGGGAAATAGGAGTCTTCTCTGTTGATGTTGATAACCTGCAGACAGTACTTAGTACTCCATGGGGTGACATGTCCATGAGAAGCTTGGAGCAGTTATTGTTCCTTCTTGAGAACCTCTTGCCTTCCTGTCCTTCCCCTGACCAGATGCCCACAGACCTCTGATTCAAGCCTGACTTGTGGCTTATAAACACAGAGACCAATTCTGGCTAATTTGGGTGCAATAAACGTTCATTAAAAGGGTGTTGGGAAACTCAGAGTCTCCAGAAGGGTCAGAACTCCTGGCTTGGAGGCCACATGTCCAGGAACAACACCCCAAATCACCACAGCCATCCTTGCAGTGCATAATGCTGCAGTCTGCACTATGTCACTGCCAACACTGGGTACTGGATGTTCCAGAACTTTAACGCCCAGCTTCTCTGGAACGTGGGTGTGGTAGCTGCAGCTGCCTTCACTGGGATGGGCTCCAGGCAGTGTCTTCTTTGTTGCATCATTTGCTTTCCATTCTAAGTTTGGTGTGGGTGACTTGGGTCAACAGACTGAAGTCATCGGCTTGAGCTCTGGCTACAAGGAAGGCTGGGACAGAGGGAGTCTGGCTTCTGTAGCTGGAGGTGGTCTCTGCCTCCAACCAGGACTCAGAATGGGCAGACACATGCAGAGTGTTCAAAGGTGGCAAATGACCCCTGCAAAGATGTGCAGAGCCCTTCTGGAAGGTCTCAAAATAAATAAATAAAACTCACTGCCATCAAGTTGATTCTGATTCTTAGTGACCCCTTTGTGTTTCTGAGGCAGTAAATCTGTATGGAAGTAGAGATTGCCCCATCTGCCTTCCACGAAATTGGTGGTGGATTTGAACCACCAACCTTCTGGTTAGCAGCCAAATGGTTTAGGCACTGCACCACCAGAGCTCCTTCTGGAAATTATGTTGTTGTTGTTGTTATGTGCCGTCGAGTCGGCCCTGACTCATAGCAACCCCTCCTTGGGTTTTCGAGGCAGTATCACTGCGGAAGTAGGATTGCCCAACCTTCCTTCCAAGGAGTGGCTGGTGGGTTTGAACTGCCAGCCTTCTGGTTAGCAGTCAAGTGCTTTAGCCACTATGCTACCAGAGCTCCTTCTGGAAATTATAGAGGATCTCAAAAGATCAGCACAAGGATAGTCTTTTTTTTTTTTTTTTTTTGTCTCCCAACAGGAGAGCTTTGCAGATAAGCTTACTATACACAGAGACCCTTGTTTGTACATAACTCCCTCTGTGAAGACCTGCAGTCAAGTCCTTACCTCTTCCACCTTGGTACCTTGGAAACTGTGCTCCTTCCCAGGGGAAGACACTCTGCCTCACCTTCCCTATGAGAGATCTTTTAGTCCTTTTATTCACTTTTATTTTGTTTAAGAAGTTGGGAACCTCGAAGGTTTGAGTAGATGCAAGGAAGGCATTCCTTTGCTGGAACCTGCAGCCTGAGGGTGGCCATGGGGCTGTACTGTGAGCACAGGCAAAGATGGTGCCCCTTAGAGTCTGCTGAGCTGCAGCTGGCTTCCTCCCCA
>NW_006921601.1:14383601-14388905 GCF_000298275.1 Orycteropus afer afer | reverse complement strand
AACAACAACAACAATGTACATACATGTATATTTAAAGGATGAAATGAATCTATATATGTAGAAAAATGTCCGCAATATATTTCTAATTTCAGAAGACCAATTTATATTATGGTCTGTATTGCTTCAGACCTAGTTTTTGTTAAAGCTGCAGTGAGAATGCCTGACCTTAGAGTGGGGTGCCCTAAGAAGTAATGAGCTCCCTGTCAGGAGTAGAATGCTAGTCAAGACTGAGCAATCAGGCAGGCACCAAGTGGACCTGAGCAATAACTCTTGTTTGTTTTAACTTCACTTGTTCATAGGGCACAGTAGCTTGTTGGAGTTAGGTGCTGTCAAGTAAGATCCGGCTCGAAGTGACCCCATGCACAACAGAACGAATCATTGCCCAGTTATGCCCATCCTTACAATTGCTGCTAGTTTTGAGCCCATTGTTGCAGCAATTGTGTCATTCCATCCGATTGAGGGTCTTCCTCTTTTTTGCTGTCCCTCCACTTTATCATACATGACGTCTTTCTCCAGAAACTGCTCTCTCCTAATAATATGCCCAAATTATGTGAGGTGAGGTTTCACCATATTTGCTTGTAAGAAACATTCTGGCTGTTCTTCCAAGACAGTTTTGTTCAGTCTTCTAGAAGTTCATGGTATATTCAATACTCTTTGCCAACACCATAATTCAAAGACATCAGTTCTTCTTCAGTCTTTCTTATTCGTTATCCAGCTTTCACATACAAGTCAGCTGAGAAGACCTTGGCTTTGGTCAGGCACATCTTCATCCTCAAAGTGAAATCTTTGTATTTTAACACTTTAAAGAGGTCTTTTGCAGCAGATTTGCCCAATGCAATATGTCATTTGATTTCTTGACTGCTGCTTCCATGGACGTTGATTGTGGATCAAAGTAGAATGAAATCCTTGACAACTTCAATCTTTCCTCCATTTATCATGATGTTGCTTATTAATCCAGTTGTAAGGATTTTTGTTTTCTTTATGTTGAGGTGTAATCCATACTGAAGGCTGTAGTCTTTGATCTTCATCAATAAGTACTTCAAGTCCTCTTCACTTTCAGTAAGGAAGGTTGTGTCATCTGCATATCCCAGGTTGTTAATGAGTCTTCCTCCAACCCTAGTGCTGATTTCTTCTTCATATATTCCAGTTTCTCAGATTATGTGCTCAGGATATAGACTGGACAAGTATGGTTAAAAGGGTACAACCCTGATGCACACTTTCTAATTTTAAACAACGATATATCCCTGTAGTTAAAGTAGTTAAAGTTGTATGTCAACTTGGTTGGGCCTTGCTGAGTGGCTGAGCAGCTGATGGTAGTCATTCTGCATGATGAGTCTGGCAATCAACTCCATGGTGGGATCTACTACAAGCAGTTGAGTAGCTACTTTAGGGATGTGGTCTGCTTCACGTATATAAGAAACAGCTTTGGGAATGGTCTCTAGCTTATGGCACACTTGAACCCTGCATGTAGCTGTGTCATTGTTCAGCAGCCTGCCATGCTCTGCCGAACTTGGGACTTTCAATGGACTTGAATTAATGGCCTGCCATGTGGTTTGGTAACATCAGGACTGTGCCATTTTATTTGTCGACCTTGGGCTTGTTAACCTCAGCAGCCAGGCCTGAGTGAAGAGATACCTCTAGCTTCAGTGGGCTGGGAGCAAGAGGCAGAGCTGAAGCCCAAGGTCAAGGGACTTTCACACAGCTCCTAGAGCATGGTACTTTGAACTTGGACTTCTAACCTCCCAAACTGTAAGAGAATAAACTCCTGTTTGTTCAAGCCATCCCATTTGTGGTATAGTCCTGTTAGAGCGGCACTAGGTAACCAAAACAACCCCCTTGTTCTATTGGAATGACTGCCTCTTGGTCTTGGTTCTGTATGAATATAATTAAGAGTTCTGGACTCCCATTTTTTACATAGTCAATAAAACACTGATAAACATTTTTCTGCTATTGTCTGTTTTCAGCCAAGATCCATCTGACATCAGTAGTGATCTCCCTCATTCAATGTCCTCTTCTGCATCCAGCTTGAAATTCTGACAGTTCCCTCTTGATACACTACTGTAACTGTTTTTGGATTATCTTCAGCAAAATTTCACTTGCATGTGATATTAATATATTGTTTGATAATTTCTGCATTCTTTTGGCTCACCTTTCTTTGGAATGGGCACAAATATAGATCTCTTCCAGTTGGTTGGCCAGTTAGCTGTCTTCCAAGTTTCTTGGCATAGATGAGTGAGTGCTTCCAGCATTGCATCTGTTTCTTGAAACCAGAGCTTTGAACCAGTTCTTCCCAGTTCAATTATGGCCAATGATATGAAACTGGAAGGCACTTGAATTTGTAAAATGTAGGTGAACCAGAATGGCAACTGGAATGAAAAAAAATTACAGGTTGACACTGCTAGAAACTTAATATCCCTCTTAGAAGACAAGGGCAGCATGCACTTTGCATTGCAACCATGTATCTTAACAGGCAGAGTTGGAAACAGAGGTGTACCAATGAAAAATGGTGGCTGACTGTGTTGCCTTGAATGTGTGTTGCTCTTCACAGTCCTGGCAATAATCCAATTTCCTGCATCAGGCTCCTGAAAGAACTCCTTCCATTCCATTCCTGTGTTTCAACCTATAAGTTTTCCTGTTCTGGTTATCATTCCATTTCACCTAAATTTTAAAATTTGGGTCTGTTCTTATTTTGCTTTGTTGGCAAGGACTGAACCAGTTTGAAGCCCTGGTTGAAATATCTCAACCGGTATTCTGTCAATTACTAGAGGCTAGTTTTTTTCCAGTACCTTCAGGGCAGGATGGACTTCTTCCTTCAATACCATCAGTTCTAAATCATATGCTACCGCCTGAAATGGTTGAATGTTGAGCAGTTATTTTGTTGTTGTTTCTTTTGTTTTTTTGTTACAGTGATTCTGTATATTCCTTCCATCATTCTTTTCTGTGCCATTCAATATTTTGCCCATAAACCCACTGGCATTAAGTCAATTCTGACTCACAGTGACCCATAGTATCCTTCAATACTGCAACTCAAGGCTTGAAATTTTTCTTCCATTCTTTCATCTTGATAAATGCTGAGCATGTTTTTCCCTTCTGATTTTCTAACTTCAGGTCTTTGCACATTTTATGATAATACTTTGTCTTTTTGAGCCACCCTTTGAAATATTCTGTTCAGCTCTTTTTCTTCATCATTTCTTCTGTTTGCTTTAGCTACTCTACATTCAAGAGCAAGTTTCAGAGTCTCTTCTGACATCCATTTTGATCTTTTCCCTCTTTCCTGTCGTTTTAATTATCTTTTGCTTTTTTTCATTTATGATGTTCTTGATGTCATTCTGCAACTCGTCTGGTCTTTGGTCATTAGTGGTCAATGTATCAAATCTATTCAAGTGAGGTACACTCAAGCTGATACTTTAGCTCTTGTGGACTTATTTTAATTTTTTTCAGCTTCAGCTTGGACATGCATATGGACAATTGAGGAACTGGGCTGCAGTCAGCTCTTGGCCTTGTTCTGATTGATGATACTGAGCTTCTCCATCATCTTTTTCTATGGATATAGTCCATTTTATTACTGTGTATTCCAACTAGTGAGGTCCACATGTATAGTCACTGTTTATGTTGTTGAAGAAAGGTACTTCCAATGAATAGTTCATTGTTGTTGCAAAATTCTATCACGTGATCTCCAGTGTTATTTCTATCACCAGGACCATATTTTACAACTACTAAATTGTGTTTAACTGACTATGCAAAAGCATTTGATTGTGTGGATCATAACAAATTGAGAAGAATGGGAACTCCAGAACACTTAATTGTGCTCATGAGCAACATGTACAGAGACCAGGAGGCTATTGTTTGAACAGAACAAGGGGATACTGCATGGTTAAAAATCAGGAAGGAAGTGTGTCAGGGTTGTATCCTTTCACCATACTTATTCAATCTGTATGCTGAGCAAATAATCTGAGAAACTGGATTATACAAAGAAGAGCATGGCATCAGGATTGAAGGAAGACTTATTAACAACCTGCAATATGCAGACAACACAACTTTGCTTGCTGAAAGTGAAGATGACTTGAAGCACTTACTGATGAGGATTAAAGACTACACTTTGCAGTATGAATTACACCTCAACATAAAGAAAATGAAAATCCTTACAACTGGACCAATAAGCAGCATCATGATAAATGGAGAAAAGATGTCATAGATTTCATATTACTCAGTTCCACAATCAACACCCATGGAAGCAGCAGTCAAGAAATCAGATATCATATTGCACTGGGCTAACCTGCTGCAAAAGACTTCTTTAAAGTGTTTAAGAATAAAACACTTTAAAGACACCTTGAAGATTAAGGTGCACCTGACCCAAGCCATGGTATTTTCAATTATCTCATATGCATGTGAAAACTGGACAATGAATAAGGAAGACCGAAGAAGAGTAAAACAGTACCATGGACTGCCAGAAGAACTAACAAATCTATCCTGGGAGAAGTGCAGCCGAAATGCTTCTTGGAAGGAAGAATGATCAGATTTTGTCTCATCTACTTTGGTCATATTGTCAGATGGGACCATTCCTTGGAGAAGGATATCATGCTTGATAAAGTGGAGGGTCAACAAAAAAGAGGAAGGCTCTCACTGAGATGGATTAACACAGTGGCTGCAGCAATGGGCTCAGGTATAGCAAGGATTATGAGGCTGGCACAGGATCAGGCAGTGTTTTGTTCTGTTGTACATATGGTTGCTAAGAGTCAGAGCCAACTCCATGATGGCACCTAACAACAACAACAACAATCTTTCTTTAAGGAGCTCTGATGATGTAATGCCTAAGGCATTTGACTGCTAACCAGAAGGTTGGCAGTTCAAACCCACCAGCCCTTCTGTGGAAGAAAGATGGGACAATCTACTTCCGTAAAGGTTTATCACCTCAGAAACCCATTGGGGGTCACGAAAAGCTGGAATCGACTCGATGGCAGTGAGTTTTGAGTTTAATCCTTTTTTGTTTCCAACTTTCACATTCAAATCACCAGTAATTATCAATGAATCTTGATTGCATGTGTGATCAGATTGCAGAAATTTGTGAAAATCTTCAATTTACTCATTGTTGTTGTTGTTGTTAAGTGCCGTCAAGTCGTTTCTGACTCATAGCAACTCCATGCACAGCAGAACGAAACACTGCCCTATCCCGTGCCAGCCCCACAGTCCCTGCTACACTTGAGTCCATCATTGCAGCCACCGTGTCAATCCATCTCGTTGAAGGCCTCCCCCTCTTTCGTCGACCCTCCACCCTACCAAGCATGACATCCTTCTCCAGGGAAT
>NW_006921601.1:14352061-14380398 GCF_000298275.1 Orycteropus afer afer | reverse complement strand
CCCTTTCTCCTGCTCTTCCGGCCTGCTACTCTGGGTGGGCCTGAGTTGCCTCTCCTCACCTAATCCCTTCGGCTGACTACTCTTCTCTCTGGCTTCCTGGCTTTTAATCCCCTTTCTCCTGCTCTTCCCATTTGCTATTTCAGGCGTCCCTTGATTTGTCTCTCCTCACCTGTAACCCTGGGGCTGACTACTCTTCTGTCTGAGTTCCTGGCTTTTTATCCCCTTTCTCCTGCTCTTCTGGCCTGCTACTCTGAGCGGGCCTGAGTTCAATTTACTCATATTTGCCATTATTGGTTGGTGCATAAAGTTGAATAATAGTTAATTGATCTTCCCTGTAGGTAGATGGATATTATCCTATCACTGACAGCATTGTACTTCAGGATAGATCTTGAAATGTTCTTTTGAACAATGAATGTGATGCTGTTCCTATTCAATTTGTTATTCCCAGTATAGTGGACCATATGATTATCTGATTCAAAATGGCCAATACCAGTTCATTTCAGCTCATAAATGCTTAGGATATTGATCTTCAAGTGTTCCATTTCATTTTTGACAACTTCTAATTTTCCTTGATTTGTACTTTGTACATTCTATGTTCTGATTATTAATGGATGTTTGCAGCTGTTTCTTCTCATTTTGATTCATGTCACATTAGCATATAGAGCTCCCAGAAGCTTTACTCCATCTATATCATTAAAGTTGACTGTACTTTGAGGAGGCAGCTCTTCCCCTGTTGTATTTTGTGTGCCTTCCAACATGAGGGGCTCATCTTCCAGCACTGTATCCGATAATGTTTGGCTGCTAGTCATAAGTTTCTCACTGGCCAATTTATTTTAGATGTAGATCGCCAGGTCCCCTTCCTAGTATGTCTTAGCCTGGAAACCAAAAAAAACCAAACGCACTGCGGTTGAGTTGGATCTGACTCATAGCGACCCCTCGTTGGTTTCCGAGGCAGTATCACTACAGAAGTGCCCAACCTTCCTTCTGAGGAGTGGCTGGTGGGTTTGAACTGCCAGCCTTCTGGTTAGCAGTCAAGTGCCTTAGTCACTATGCTATCAGAACTCCTCCTCGGAAACCCAAGGAGGGGTCATTATCAGTCAGGTCCCACTTGACAGCACATAACAACAACTACAGCATAGCTTCCAGCATCACAGCAACAAGCAAGCCATCATAGTCTGAGAAACTGACAGACTAGTGGTAGCAATAGCTTGTGGAAGTCAGGAATTGCCAGTCATGGCCACCCACTATGGGAAGAGGTTAAGAAGAGAGAAGAGAGGACCCTGGCTCTGAGGAGGACACCCTCTCTCCAGACCCAACTGACCTGAGGGATTGGGGGGCACTGCTTCTCCTAGGAGAGCCCCAGGATGTGACTGTGCCTGTTGACCTCCCAAGCTTAGGGTCACACAGGGTATTCATATCTGCAAAGGCCAACCTGGGGAGTTTCACAGGTCCTTGGGACAAGACTAAAATTGGAGGGGGTCAGCAACTGTTTATCAATTAGGGTCTACCTGACTTTTTCCCTGGAGAACCTGAATAAATATTTGCTAAATGAATGAATGACAATAGGTCACCCTATTGGTATTACTATCATTAGCTCTAACAGTATTTCTGAGGCTGAGGGAGTCTCTCCAACCCATCCCTTGCTAGGTAGTGGACTTGTTTTTGGGCAATCTCTGAATCCTAGCTTCATGGAACTCAGGCTTTATGTTTAACCCTGCCAACGAGTTCTGGTCACTATGAGTCGTGAGTCGGCATAACAACAACGAGCTCTGGTGGTGTAGTGCCTAAGGCACTTTGACTGCTAATCAGAAGGCTGGCAGTTCAAACCCACCAGCCACTCCTTGGAAGGAAGACTGGACAATCTAATTCCATAGAGATACCTCCTTGGAAACCCAAGGAGTGGTTGCTATGAGTTGGAATTGATTTGACAGCACTGAGGGTTTTTTTTTTTTGGTTAACATTGTTGGGTTTGAACCGCCAGCCTTCTGGTTAGCAGTCAAGTGCCTTAGGCTCTATGCTACCAGAGCTCCTGTGGTTAACATTATCTAGCCTATACCTTCCCAGGAAGGCCTTTCTTTTGCTGTGTCCTGAGGCATTGGGATTGATCTGTGATTTCATCTCTGTGAAGAGGAACTTTTTCAGATTTAGATCTTCCCCCAAGGGACAGAACAACCTGCCTTGCAGAGGGAAGGAGACCATGGAAATGTGTGAATTAGGTTGCTGGATAGATTCTGCCCTGGCTGGGATTCTCCTTCATAATACAGGGTGAGGGAGGGTCCAAGGAAGGTCCATCTCTGGGGTCTCGGGGTCTGAGGTCCATTGCCAAGGTTTCCCATTTGGTATAGAGAGGCTCTGTCCTTTGCCACCTCCCTTTGCTCCCCCTTCCCCAATGTTGCTCCCTAGGACTCGTTCTCCTGCCTCCCCCTCCCCACAGTTCCCAAGAGTAGGACCTAGGCCACCAGCTGCAGCCTGTCCAGGTTCTCTATCGGATTATGAAGCTTAACATTTTTGTGAAGGAAGAAGAAAGCCTTCCTTCTGGGAAGCGATAAGAACATTCCATCCTCCTCTGGCTCCGGGGAGCCTGGGAAACATCACCAAAGGGAAAGTGACTCCCCAGGGACAGGATCCCCAGGGCACAGGCAGGACCGCCCTCTGCTGGCCCTCCCTTCTTTCTCTCCTGCCCCTTCCTCTCTGAGGGGGAAGGAGGACTGACCTTCTCAGTGGTCAGCTAAGGAGATCTTGGTGCCAGTAGGAAGACTAGGTATTCTGGGTCTGACAGCACTGTAGGTTGTGTAATCTGGGAGGCGGGGAGCTTCCACCAGGATGAGATGACCAGGGAGGAGGTTAATCAGCAGTGGGGGATGGGCACACACCTGGGAATAACCTAGAACCAGTGAGATGTGAGTCACAAGAAGCGAGCTAGTTACTTGATGAGTTGGAGGCCTGAGGGAGGCTCTTGGGGTAGGCACAGTGATCAGAATATTGTTCAACCAGTGCTCACTCTGTACACTATACCCTTCCTCCCTCCTACCTCTCTTCCTGTCTCCTCTCTCCCTTTTAACAACAACATTCACTAAAGCCTACTGGACACCAGGTCCTGTAAGAGAGAAGAGGGCATGGCATACTGCACCTCTGTTCCACTTCATTCTTTGATCAGGGACACACACCTACCCCAGGACATTTTCTCTTGTCTTCCCTCAGTTGGGACTGCTCTCTGATATCCTTACCCCTTCATTGACTTCAAAGGAGCTTTGGTGGTGTACTGGTTAAGGCATTTGGCTGCTAACCAAAAGGTTGAGGTTTGAACCCACCAACGGCTCTATGGAAGAAAGATGAGGCAGCCTGCTTCCAGAAAGATTTACAGCTTTGGAAACTCAAAGGAGGTCACTATGAGTCTAAATAAACTCAATGGCAGTTAGTTTGGTTTGGTTTTCACTTACTTCAAGGAGTTTCTGAGTAGTTAATTGGCAAACTGTTAAACTCTGGACTACTAACCAAAAGGTTGGTAAGTCAACTAGGCCCTAGAAGAAAGGCCTGGTGATCTGTTTCCACACCTTGGAAAACTTATGTCCTGGATGGTAACTGGGGTACTAACCCTCTGGTCTCCTGAGGCCAAAGGGCAAGGACATCCACTCCCCCCTTGCAGTTCAGCCCTCCCAGAGCCTCCTGACTTCTGTTAGCACATTTCCGTTTGTCCTTGCAAATTCAGTGTCTGTCTCCTACCAGATAGTAAACTGCATGAAGGCCTGGACAATACTGTTTTGTTTACCGCTATATCCCTGGTACCTCACACACTGTGCCTAGCACACAGTAGTAGGTGCTCCAGGATTGACAGTTGAATAATTGAAGTGCCAACTGGGGGACTGGGGTAGCTGTCGGAATAAGGGTGCAGCTATTCCTGCTGCTTCTACCCTGAAGGGTCTGGGAAGCTCTGCCAGCATTTTCACATACATGATATATTTTGATCCCTTGTACAGCAAAAGAGAGTCTTGTAGGGCTGAAGGAACTTTCCCAGGGTTGCATGCTAGAGAGCGCCAGAGCCAGGACTGAAACTCAGGCCTGCCTGACTCAAATTCTCTTTCTCCAGGTGTGCTTGGGGTGAGACATGGCCCTGGTGTATGATGAAGAGAGTACGTTGCAGGGTAGATTCCAAACAAGGTGGGAGACAGCCTTCCCTGTCCCACTGAAGCTCTTGCTTCCCTTCTCTGATGGCCTGTATTAATGATCTGTTGCTGTGTGACATGTTACCCCAAAAGTAGTAGTTTGAAACAGCATTGATTTTCTCAGTTTTTGTGGTCCAGTAAGCCAGGTGCAGTTTACCTGGGCCCTCTGCCTCAGGGAGGCTCTCACAAACTGCAATCAGGTGTCAGCTAAGGTTGCCATCATCCCAAGGCTTGACTGGGGTAAGTTACCTTTACAAGCTCCCCACATGGCTGCTAGCAGGATTTATCTCCTTGCTGGCTGTTTACTGGAGGTAGCCTCAGTTCTTTGCCACATGAGCCTGTCCAACATAGCAGCTTGGTTCTTCAAAGCAAGGAGGGAGAGAAGGCTAGGGGGAGGATACCAGCAAGACAGAAGTCACAGTCTTCTTCTTTCTTTCTTTATTTCTATTGTGATTTATGTGAAAGTTTACAGAGCAAATTCATTTTCCATACAGCAGTCCATACACGTTTTGTTTCACAGCATTGAATGCAATTCCCCACAATGTAACAGCTTTCTTCCTACGTCCTCCCTGTAGTTACTTCTTCCCTGTGCCCATCTTTCCTATGCATTTCTGCCCCCCAAACTATCTCCCTGTGCAAATACTGCCTTTCTGCTTTTCTATGATTGATCGTTCTAAGGAATATATCTACTTGATGTAAATATTCACCCTATATGCCTGCCTGTTTTTAGCTGGAAGCCATGGGAGTGAGTTCAATTCCAGACCTGAAGGGCAACTAGGAGCCATATTCTTGGGGAGAGTCTTCAGCAGGCTCTCTCAGACCAGTAAACCTGGACTTTTTTTAAAAAAAAAAAAAATGATTTTGAGTTTTGTTCCACTTGTTCTCACACTCTATCCAGGATCTCTTGCACTGATCCCTTTCTGAGTAGTGGGCTGTGGTAGCCAGGCACCATTTAATTCTTCTGGTCTCATGGTCTTATAGGCTGAGGTTTGCATGGTCCACTAGTCCCTTGGACTAATTGTTTCCATGTGTCTTTGGATCTCTTCATTCTTCTTTGCTCTGGATGAAGAGAGACTCATTGTTGCATCTAGATGGCAGCTTGCAGGCTTTTAAGATCCCAGTCACTATTCACCAAAGTATGATGAGTGTTGCATAGTATTACATTGTGCGTATGTACCATAGTTTGGTTATCCATTCCTCTGTTTATGAATAGTAATGTTTTTGTGTAATATGGTATGCCAATTGAGCTTGACCATGGTCCCAAGCCCACAGGTCTAACTACTCTCTCCCTCAGGGTAGCTGGCTGTGGCTAAGAAGCCACCACAACCTTGCCCCTTGTTAGCTCTATTATATATGTGAACAGTCTTACAGCATGCACAGATACATATGTTGAAATGTCATCTGCCAACCTTATATATATATATGGTCACGGATATATTTCTTTTTGCCTAGACATACTTGATTATTCAGCCTGTCTACCTATCTATTTACCCATAGATTAATGTTTGTTATCACTGATAACACAGTATTGTATATATGTTGTTATTGTTGTTGTAATGTGCCATCGAGTCGGACCTGACTCATAGCAACCCCTCCTTGGGTTTCCGAGGCAGTATCACTATGGAAGTGGATTGCCCCATCTTCCTTCCAAGGAGTGGCTGGTGGGTTTATATAAAAGCATTTATCTTTGTTGTCTGAACCTCTTGTGCACCCCTCTGTGACTTCCTTTTCCTTGTGTTATTGTGTTGGTCACTGGCTTTTGGTATATTGCCTTTCCCTTCACCCAAACCAATACTTGTCTCTATCTATCTAACAGCATTCCCTCCATTCCCTTCCCATTCCTGGTAACCAACAAAGAAAGTTTCCTTATATATAAACCTTTCCTTGACCTTTTACAATAGTGAACTAATACAATATTTGTCCTGTGATTGACTTACTTCATTCAGCATAATGTTCTCCAAGTTGAACCATGTTATGTGGTGTTTTGCAGATTCTACATTATCCTTTAGTGTTGCATAGTATTCAGCTGTGTGTATGTACCATAGTTTGGTTATCCATTCCTCTGTTGATGGGCACTTAGATTCTTTACATCTCTTTATTATTGTGAACAGTGCTGCAGTGAACATGGGTGTGCATATATCTGTTTATATCTGTTCATGTCCTGGCTCTTACTTATTTATTTTTTTTTTATCATCATTTCTTTTTTTTAAATTGTGATTTGGATGAAGATTTACAGAGCAAATTCACTCTCCATATAGAAGTTCACATATACTTTGTCTCATGACATTGACCGCAGTTTACCATAATGCAAGAGCTCCCCTCTCACCTCCTCCCCACAGTTACCTTCTCCCAGTGTCCATCCCTTCATGGGCTCCTGACCCCTGAGCTGTCTCCCTGTGCATAAGCCTGGCTCTTACTTCTTTTGGATATATAACTACTAATAACAGGATTGCTGGATCAAATGGTATTTCTATTTCCAACTTTTTAAAGAATTGCAGCACTGCTTTCCACAGTGGTTGCATCATTGTACAGTCCCACCAGCAACATATGAGAGTCCCAATCTCTCCACATCTTCACCAGCATTTGTTATTTTCTGTCTTGTTGAACTTTGCTATTATTGCTGGGGTGAGATGGTATCTCATTGTTGTTTTGATTTGCATTTCTCTAATAGCTAATGATCATGAACATTTCCTCATGTGTTTGTTGGCCACCTGAATATCTTCTTTGGTGAAGTGTCTATTCATGTCTTCTGACCATTTTTTTAATTGGATTGTTTGTCTTTTTGATGTTGCAGTGTTGGAGTTTTTAAATTTTAGAGATAAGTGCCTTGTCAGGTACATTATTGCTGAATATTTTTTCCCAGTCTGTAGGTTCTCTTTTGACTCTTTTGGAGAAGTCTTTTGATGCACATTAAGAATTTAATTTTTAGAAGGTTCCAATCATCTAGTTTCTCTTCTGCTGTCTGTGCATTTTGTGTTGTGCTTGATAGTCTATTTATGCCAGAAATCAGGGCCCCTAAGTTTGGCCCTATTTTCTCCTTGATGAACTGTATAGTTTTAGGTTTCACATTTAAGTCTTTGATCCATCTGGAGTTAGTTTTTGTGTATAGTGTGAGATATGGATCTTGTTTAATTTTTATGCAAATGAATAACCAGTTTTGTCAGCACTATTTGTTAAAGAGACTATCTCTTCCCCATTGAATGGATTTCAACATTTTGTTAAAGACCAGCTGACCGTAGGTCGATGGATCTATTTCTGGGTTCTCAATTCTGTTCCACTGGTCTATATGTCTATCGTTGTACCAACACCAGGCTGTTTTGACTACTGTGGCTGTGTAGTAGGTTTTGAGATCTGGGGTGTGAGACCTCCTACTTTGTTCTTCTTCTTCAATAGTGCTTTGCTTATCTAAGGTTTCTTTCCTTTCCATATTAAATTAGTGATTGGGTTTTCCACATCCTTAAAAAATCTTGATGGAATCTGGACTGGGATTGCATTGAATGTATAGAAGTCACAGTCTTTTATAACCTCATGATGGAAGTGACATCCTATCTTTTTGGCCATAACTTGTTCATAGGAACAAGTAACTAGATGCAGCCCACACCCAAAGAAAGGGAATTATACAGGGAGTGGCACCAAGAGGTAGGGAACATTGGGAGCCTCCATCCTCCCTTGGCAACTATCAGGTGAATAATTCCTGCAAGGCAGCTAACAGATCTGTAGGCATGTAGCATACAGTCATTCATTTAATGACTTGTTTACTCAGCAGACATTTATTCTGTACCTACTGTGTACCGGATCTTGATTGCTGCAGTTACAAAACAGAGCAAGGCTCACTCCTTACCTTGAAAGAAACAGATCTGTAAAGGAATGAGTAGGATATAGTGCTTGCTCATGGGGACTTTTGGGAATAGCAGAGCTATTTAGCACTTACTACGGACCAGGCATCAGTCCAAGTGCTTTACATATATTATCTCATTTAATTTTCACAACCTATGAAGCAGGTACTATTGTTATCACTCTGTTTTATAGAAAAATAAACTGAGTCACAAAACGATTAAGTATTTGCTCAAGGTCACATAGCTGGCAAATGGCAGGGCTGAAAGCCCAGGCAGTCTGTCTCCTGAGTCTAAGCATGCAGCCACTGTGCTATCCTTTCTTGAAAGACAGGCTGCATGACAGTGGGCTTTAAGCAGAATGACAGATTGGGGGCTATACTTGGGAATTCTGCCCTGGCTATTGGTTGTTGTTGCTGTCGAGTGAATTCCAACTCACAGCTACCCCATGTGTGCAGAGTAGAACTGAAGGAAGGTTGGGCAATCCTACTTCCGTAGTGATACTGCCTCGGAAACCCAAGGAGGGGTCGCTATGAGTCGGGGCCGACTTGACGGCACATAACAACAACAACAACAACATAGGGTTTCCAAGGCCATGACATTTCAGAAGCGATTGCCAGACCTTTCTTCTGAGGCACTGCCAGGTAGGTTTGACCCACCAATCTTTTGGCTAAAATAGTCAAGGGCTTAACCATTTATGCCACCCAAGGACTTTCTCTACCTCTTAGGAGCGATATATACTAGTTACTGTTGAGTCTATTTCAACTCATGGCAAACCCACATGTGTTAGAACAGAACTGTCCTCAACAGAGTTTTCAAGGACTGATTTTAGGGAAGCTGATCTCCAGGCCTTTTTTCCAAGGTGCTTCTGGGTGGACTTGAACCTCTGACCTTTCTGTTAGCAGCTGAACATGTTACATGTTTGCGTCATCCAGAAACTCCTGGGAGGGGGTAAAATGTAGACGGGTACTTTTAGGTGGGCCTACTGGATGATTTGAGATAGGGAGAGGGGCTGGAAAGCCCTCTCAGCATGCTAGGGAAAGAGTTGTTTTCTTTGAAAAGACTGACATTTTAATAAACTACTCTTAATTAACAGCACTTTGGAATTCGGAGTGGCGTGCTCTCCATCTCAAAACACACGGGCGGGTGGCTTCTTAGAGAATGTAATGATGCTTGTGGGCGATCTCCCTTTCTGAAATGAACCCACACCCTCCAGTCACAATTTATATTTCATCCCAAAATGATCTTCGCTGCAAATGTTGCTTTGGTTCATGCGAATGAGAAATCCTTATTACACAGGCGGGCTCTTCAAACAGTGCCCAGCTTGCTGTGCCGGCTGTGGCATTGAAGACTCCCCTGGAATCTCTGATTACCACTCAGGCTGGCACCCACTCAGGAGCACACAGCATTAGAAAATGGACCCTGACTCTGGGAGCCGGTGGGCTCAGGGACTCAGGAGCTGAGCTGCGCCTTGCATGCCTCTGTGCCTTGCATGCCTCTGGCCTCCTTGGTTCTCGGGGACTGGATAGTTGCCATGGATGGTGTGCCATGGGCAGCTGGGCAAGGGCTGGGACATGGCATAATTGTTATTGGTTGAGCACCTATTATGTAGGAGGTTCATGTTGCTTTTCCATGCAACATTTTACTTAAATTTTCTAGCAGGTATGTATTTACAGAAATTGTTGTGAGGGCTCAGGGGAGCATAGTTTTAGCTGAATGGATCCCATTTTTAGTTGCACTGCCGTGGCCTATGTAAGAAGAGCAGAGAGATAAAGTGGCAAGGCCTGCCATAAAGAGGGGCAATCATTGTACCCTACCAACCCCACCAGAAAGCAACAGGAAGCAGAAGAGAGAGGGCCACATGTTTGCGAAGACTCTCCAGTGCAACATTCTGCTCGTTAGTTAACATGGTCCCATCCAGAAGACACAATTTCTCCTCTTGCCAAAAATGAGTAAGAGAATGGTTGAGCAGAAAGATGAACATAGGGAAGGAGCATTTCCTTTCCTTAACGGAAACGTCTTTCACTTGTGCTGCAAAACCTTAGCGATAATAATGAGAAAAGTTTCCGGCAATCATATTGTACCTCTAGTACGTTCTTGAATTTTACATTTCTTGATACATAGGAGCTCTGGTGGCATAGTGCCTAAGGCATTTGACTGCTAACTAGAAGGCTGGCAGTTCATACCCACCAGCCACTCACCAGCCATTTCAACTCACGGCAAACCCATGTGTGTTAGAACAGAGCTGTGCTCACCTGTTTGTGCTTTAGCTTGTCTTGGAAGCTTGATAGGAAAGACCCAAGTTGCCAACATACTGAGGACTGAGGGTGAGTTCTCAGGGAAGCCTGTCAGAGGAAATAGTTGAGGGCCGGGTTCTGCCTGTGGGCAGTGTTTAGATGCCTGTTGAACTCAATTACAAACTGATTTTAATACAACACCTAAATCCCAGGTGCTTCTTTTGCGATGGGTTCTGGGGGGCTACAGAACTGAGTCAGGTATATCCTGCTTGAGGTGCAGGTTTCCTCCAATATCTGAAAGCAGAACATTCCTATGAAACCTTTCATAAGCTGACATAGCATAAAGAGAAGCAATTACCATTAATTTATATGGGAAAGAATTTTGAGCATTCCCAGACCAAAAATAACCTACCAAGTCATATCAAATAACACATAAACCTAAAATAAGACTAACAGACAGTGTTCACAGACACTGTTCAAAGTTACAGTGGCTTGATGCTGAGTGTAGTTTCTGGGGAGGAACTTGGTGATGCCACTCGCTGATTGGGGTGCACAAGCTCAAAACCAAATTCACTGCCATCGAGTCAATTCCAACTCATAGCAACCCACATTGGGTTTCTGAGGCTGTACATTTTTATGGAAGGAGGTTGCCCCATCTTCCTTCTGCAGAGAGGCTGGTGGGTTTGAACTGATAATCTTCTGGTTAGCAATCAAATGCCTCAGGCACTGCACCACCAGAACTCCTTGTTGGGGGACACATTGCCTCTTTTGCTTTTCACAAAAGTGAAAATCCTCTTCCAATTTCTTTCTGTTAGCAAAAACATGTACTAATGTAAACCAAAAACAAACCCACTGCCATCCAGTAGATGTGACTCATAGCAACCCTACAGGACAGAGTAGAACTGCCTCATCGGGTTTCCAAGGCTGTAAATCTTTACAGAAGCATCTTTCTCCCACAGAGCAGCTGGTGGGTTTGAACCACTGAGCTTTGGGTTATCAGCTGAATGCTTTAACCACTGCACTGCATTGCATGCCCAGAGCTCCTGGTATTAATGTGGTGTTGTTGTTGTTATGTGCCAACAAGTCGGACTCGATTCATAGTGACGCCTCCTTGGGTTTCCAAGGCAGTATCTCTACGGAAGTAGATTGCCCAAACTTCCTTCCGAGGAGCGGCTGGTGGGTTGTACTAAGAACACTACTACTGTACTTCCTAAGGGTTGCCAAGAAAATGCTTGGAGTGTGACATGGTATTATCTAGTTTAAGTCACCAGCAGCTTTCTGAGGTAGGTGCCCTATTATCCACATTTACAGTTTAAAAATTGAGAGTTGATCACCCACCTAATCACCTCACTGTGTTTGCTTTTTCCCAGTGGGCCATGATGGCTGGTTTCATGTTATGGCTCCTGCGGAGGTTTCTGATGCAAAGAGAATTGTGACAGTGTCGTAAGAGATGTATAAGGAGGAGCATCCAGAGGAAGGAGAAAGCCCTTCTAGCAGAGAAGAATCAAGGAAAACTTCATGGAAAAGGCAAGGGAATTTTGGGAAGGGTGAGAGATTGGAGGGGCAACTGGGAATGGGCTAAGGGCCCCTAGTCCTGGTTCATTCATTTGAACTCAATTCCGTAAGTACTGGGGAGCCATGGCGGTTTCTTGAGCATGGTAAACTCACATCATAAAGCCATCTCCTTGCTGAAGCTCCTGTTAATTCCTGCAATGCCCTCCCACCCTGGGGCAGTGAGGAGGAGGAGGGAGGGGTGGACAGCTGGAAAATGGAGTTTGCTGAGAAGTCCACTGAAGAAAATTAGATGTAAGCATGCTTTTAGGAAACATCCTCCTGCTTTTTGCCATCTCACCTGTCCACACTAGCAATGCCAAGCCCTTCACCCTCCACTGTCCCAGACTCTGTGCTGCTTTACTCCTCTTCTGGCAGCTTCTTCTGTCAGGAAAACTCTTCCCTTTTTAACAGCCACAGGAACACATTCACATTTAGACTTCAAAACCTGCTCCCTGAAGCCATTTACAATCCCTCCCAGGGTAGATTTAACCCTTTCCTCCTCAGCCCTCTCTGTATTGTGCCCATAATTTCAGACTCACTTCGATCTCCATGTCTACGTCCTTATTTCACTCCTGGACTGTGAGCCATGTAAGCAGAATGCCTAACGCAAAATAAATGCTTAATAAAGAAATCACTGTTGTTGGGTGCCGTTGAGTCAATTTCAACACATAATAACCCCGTGTGACAGACTAGAACTGCCTCAAAAGGCTTGCTTGGCTGTAATCTTTATGGGAACAGATCTCCCGATCTCTCTCCCTCATAGCTGTTGGGTGACGTGAACTGCCAACCTTTTGGTTATCAGCCGAGTGCTTAACCATTGTACCAAGAGGACTCCTCAAAGAAATCTTCACGGGATGGAATGTCTCCCCCACGTTCAGGAGTCTTGGAATAGCAGAATTTTAAGAAATACCCCTCAGCCATTGTCATCCCTTCTCTCTATCCCTGCTACGTTCTGAAATGTTCTCCACTTTCACTGTTTTAGACCAAATAATTGTCTCAGAAGGTCACTTTTGAAAGACAAAAAAATTACCTGGGATTTTGGTATTTCATAATTTCCTAGAAGCCAGGCAGTCACAACTGAGTCCAGCTCAGTCAGTCAGGTTAGTTCTACCGGGTCGTGGAAAAGAAGCACACCCCACCACCCACTGCCATCAATTTGAACTCATAGTGACCCCACAGAACAGAGCAGAAATGTCCCATAGGGTTTCCAAGGCTGTAAATCTTTATGGCAGCAGACTGCCTTGTTTTTTCTCCCACAGTACAGCTGGTGGGTTCAGAAAGCCAACCTTTTGGTTAGCATCTGAGTGCTTTAACTACTCCACCACCAGTGCTCCTTAAGAAGGGACACATCAATTTTGATGTGGGTAAAAGAGTAGGGAGGCGAGAGGCATGTGTAAGTGGGTAAAGCGGAGGTGTAGTATTTTTGTGAGGGACAGAACAGGTGTGAATATGTTACCATTGCTGCATATGAGGGTGGGGCTTGGAGGCTGCCAAGTGGAATGAAGGAGGCATGCAGAAAACAGAGAGGGACATTCAAAGGAGGACGACAGCTCTTCAGAAGTTTGGGGGAGGAGAGCACGGAGGACTAGTGCTGCCTTCCATAGTGAAAGCAGGCGTCAGTCGGAGGATGGGGGATAAGCTGGGGTCTGGAGCATGGAATGTGCACGTGTGTAAGTATGCACCACCAATTCCCTCCACTGACTGGAGGCAGACCCAGGCTCCTGGGGCCTGCCAAACAGGGGATTATTTTCTGGTTTAGTAGATTAAATGCTGAAGTTTCTGTGAATTAAACCCCAAAGCAGCTTTGGAATGTTTTCACTATCTCCACTGAGAAAATGAGATCTTTTTCATCTGGTAACACAGGGATAATAATACCCTGATCCCTGGGCTGCAGTGAGGATTAACCGAGATCCTGAACCATCAAGGTCCTGTACGTCAGGCAGAGCCTGGGACACAGCGAGGCCCCAATAAATGGTGATTCTCAAGTAAACCAAGGCTTGAGCTATCTGGTTAGGACAAGCCTGAAATAAGAGACAACAGGCAGAGCTCATCTCCTTGATATCTCTTGGTCTTTGAGCTCTTAGTCCAAGGGCAGTTTGGATGCTAGGGTCAAATCTAGGTTCAAACCCAGCCCCTCTGTACTCTTATGAGACGAGTGGCAAATTCTTTAATCTTTCTGAGGCTCTGTTGTAATAATAAATAATCTAACAAACAAACAAACTGGTAGCCATGGAGTCAATTGCAACATGTGTATCAAGTCAAATTGTGCTCCACAGGCTTTTCACTGGCTGATAGTTTGGGAAGGAGATTGCCAGTCCTTTCCTCTGAGTTGCCTCTGGGTGGACTAATCTGAATCCTTTTGGTTAGCAAAGGAAGTCTGGTGGGATAGTAGGTAAGGAATTTGGCCACTAACTCCAAGGTTGTTGGTTCAAACCCACCAGCTTCTCCACAGGAGGAAGATGAGGCAATCTAATTCCATAAAGATTTACAGCTTTGGAAACCTGGTGGGGGTCACTATGACTCAGCATCGACTCAATAGTAGTGGATGGGTTCAGTTAGTAGCTGAACTTATTAACCATTTGCACTATCCAGGGACTCTTGTAATAATAATAGGACCTATGTTATGGGATTATTGTAGTATTTGATGAGCTCATCTGCCCTTACTCATCTCCCTGTTTCCCCTTTGACTTCCTGTAGTCTGTTGTCCAAGGAGTTCTGGTGATGCAGTGTTTAAGGCATTTAGCTGTTAACCAAAAGGTCAGTGGTTCGAACCCAATAGCCGCTCCACAGAAGAAAGATGGAGCAGTCTGCTTCCATAAAGATTTACAAACTTGGAAACACAATGAGGATCACTGTAACTTGAAATTGACTCAATGGCAGTGAGTTTGGTTTGGTTTTGAGTCTGTTCTCCAAAGAGTGGCCAGATAATCCCTTTAGAAACTGAAGTCAGAACATATCCCCCTTCACAAAACTCATTGTGCTAAGAATAACATCTAAAGTCCTCATGGCACAGCAGGACATATGGGATCTGCCCCTTCTACCTTTTAGTTTTTATCTAGTGCCATCTCCTTATCCCCTTTGCTTCCTTACCATTCCTAAACATTCAGGGCTCCTGCCTCAGGGCCTTTGCGCTTATTGTTTCCTCTGTCTAGGATACATTTTCCCCAGATAACTGTCTTGCGTGCTTCTGCACTTAATTAAACTCTGCTCAAATGTCACCTCCTCCTAGAGACCGACCCTGATTTCTTTTACAACATCACTCCCAGTCACTCTCTAACCCGTTTCTCTGCTGTAATTTGTCTTTGTGGCACTGATCGGTAGCTAGGACTCACTTTTATGCTTGTCTATATGTTTGTGTAGAGTCAACACAGCTAAAACATAAACTTCAGGAGAGCGGGCACTTTGTTTGGTTCACTACTGTAGACCCAGCAACTGACTATTTGCTAAAGGAATAAATGTATTAGTTAGTGAATAAATGAATGAGTTATCAGCTATGGAATGTAATGACCTAAAATCTGTAATTTTAGTATCCAGTTCTTTCCCTCTTGTCAACTTACTATGCATCCTTAAGCAATTCACTTAACCTCTCTGGACCTCTGGTTGAGACCCAGACAAAAGAGAATACCAGCTCCTTCTTTGGCTGAGAGAGATGGGGGGGTCAGGGAAGGGCCACGTTGACAAGGAAACAGTTTGCCAAGTAAAAAAAAAAAAAAAAAAAAAATCTCCAGGAACACAAAGCAGAGGCCTGTTTTCTCTGAAGAAAGCCAGTTTCTCTAATTTCTCAATATGCTGCCAGCTGGGCTGTGTCAGGTGGTCGTGTGGATGGAAAAAAAAATCCCTTTGACTGAAATGGTGATATTTTACTGAGGCCACTTGGTTTTGCTTTCAAATAATTTCTTCAGGGCTCCCAAGTGCCTCCTCCTTCTAACTCATTAGCAGCCTACAGAACTTGAAGAGGAGACTCTAATTAGGGAGAACTTTCTATCATTTACTTGGGAAAGAATGAGAAGGGGGTTGCCTTATAAGCCAGAGAGCATGTTCTGAATCCACACGATACCTCTTGGCTCTAGGACTCTGACTTGATCTCAGGAGCAAAGACTAAAGCCACAGGCAAGGAGGATGAAGCTGCCATTCGGCATAGGCAATTCTTATTATTACATGAATTCTGGAAAAGTACACAGGGCTGGGGCATCTGGGGTGCCTGGGGATGGTTCTGACTCTTGCTGTCGAAGAAGTGCAATTATTGATTCTGCTGTTAATGAGGGATGTGGGTTTACAGGCTCAGGGCAAAGCAACAGCAGCAGGGACAGCCTGAACTGGCAAAGAAAATTCTAGAGACTACTCTATCATGCTTCGACTCTGGGACCCCATCTGAAAGATGGCAGGCCCACTCCCAGAACCCTTGGAAACTGTGAAAATGAAAAAAATGGACTCTTGCACTAGTGTTAGCTGAGTGTGTGTTGGCAGTGCGGATAAGCTGCCTAGAACTGATGTCTTGGGTCATATCAATGTAAGGAAAGTATGCTGAACTAAGGAGGTGATAGACCTGCTAACCTCTTGGTTAGCTTAACAAGATCAGGGTGCTTGGGTGTCGTCACCAGAGTTTAGAAGGAACATAGACAGAGGGTTAGTGATGAAGACAGGGTGGTATAACTACTGTTTTTAACCTCTATTTAATTAATTAATGGGAGCTCTAGTGGCGTAGTGCCTAAGGCACTTGACTGCTAACCAGAAGGCTGGTGGTTCAAACACACCAGCCACTCCTTGGAAGGAAGATTGGGCAATCTACTTCTGTAATGATACCGTCTCAGAAACCCAAGGAGGGGTCGCTATGAGTTGGGTCCGACTTGATGACACATAACAACAACAACAACAACAACAATTAATGACCAAGGGGTAGAATTAAGAAAGGGAAAAAATTCTTTCTGATAATGATAGCTGTTAGCCAAGTGGCTATGAGCATGACCTTGGAATGAGGGGGATATGGGTGAAAAACTTGGCTCTGTGTTATTTACTGTGTGACCTTGAGCAAATACCTGCTCTCTCCTTCTGAACCTCAGCTTCCTCATCTGTAAGAGGGGACGATAATGTCTTCATAGGATTTTTTTTTTTAAAGGGTTGGTTTGGGTAATACATTATATGAAATGCTTCGTACATACCATGCACTCAACAAATAGTAATTATATCCATGATTTTGCTTGCTCTGGGAGGGAGGAAAGCATCCTTGGAATTGTTCCACGTGGGATTCTGGAAGGGACTCCTGCCTAGGAAGGCAATTGGCTGGAGGACCTTGGAGCTCACAAGAGTGTGAGCTTCTGAGTGTGTATTTAGCCCCTCCTCCGCATCAGACCCTGGATTTATCTCCTGTCTCAGTACTTTCCCTTCACTCCTGATGGGAAGTTCTCCCATAAGCTTGTTGTTGTTGTTGTTAGGTGCTGTCGAGTTGGACCTGACTCATAGCGACCCCTCTTTGGGTTTCTGAGGCAGTATCACTACGGAAGTAGATTGCCCCATCTTCCTTCGGAGGAGTGGCTGGTGGGTTTGAACTGCCAGCCTTCTGGTTAGCAGTCAAGTGCCTTAGGCACTACACTACCAGAGCTCCATAAGCTTATCCCTATTAAAATTCTTGAAAAAAAAAAAAAAAAAAAAACCTAGAAAAAAACACAGAACATTCACATTTTAAAAGCAGCAGAAAAGACTACAGGCAGTCCCTGGGTTAGGAAGGAACATCTGACTTAAGGACTATGCTTATTTGTTCTATAATGTTATGTAAATTTACCCTCACTTTTAAACAATTGAGCTAACCCATACTCACAACAAATTCTTCATCACAAGCATTTTCATGTGCTGCACGTGAAGCTTTTAAGTTATTGGAAAGGCTTAGAGCCTTTTCTTGCACTAAAGTAAGACTAAAGGAACCATATGGACTTGTTGTTCTCACTTACCTGCAAAAGTGACTTGAAGACACACTTGCTAACAGATCTTGTTTGTAACCCTGGAACTGGGTACAGCTTGAATGGTAGACTTTTAGCCATTGTTAAAAGGCAGCAGCAAGGGGAGGTGACTTTCTCCATGTAGTGACAGCTTTCTCAGCTGCTCTTTCAGGAGGATGTTTGTCATGTTTGTCCTGTGGGTGGGAAATCGATGGCTGTTCTCAGATGTGGTCCCTAAAAACCCTCCTTGGATCTTTCTCGCTGTGTTGGTCCAGGATGTGGGAAGCTCAGAGGGTGTTTGGGAAGGACATGGATGATGACAATTCAGTTTGAGATGACCTGGGGGCTGTTGACTATCATGCCAGAAGCAAAGAACTCTGGGTATCAGCCTCTCCTATGTCTCCTTTGGTTTTCTTTGGACTAGCAGCATGATTCCTGTACCTTTTAGCATGTGAATGAGCCCAGAACAGGGACTGGGCAGTGATTTCAGCCAATGAAGTAACAGAAATGGGATGAGGAGGGCTAGAGAGAGGACTGTGACTCAGGGTCTTCAGACACCTAAGACCTGACCTTATGCACTGAGTTCCAGGCTTGGTGATCAGTGATCAAAGACAGTCAGAGAATGGAGCATGTGTCAAGCATCAGACACATATTATCTCATCAACTTATGAAATAGATATTCTCATCTCTGTTTTGCTGATGAAGGAAATGCAGCTCAGAGAGGTTAAGCAACCTGCCCAAGGTCACACAGGTAGGGAGTAATGGAAGTGATTTTTGCATTCACCTCTTTGTGACTTCAAAGTCTGGAGGAGATTCACGGTCCAGAGATAGTGTCCAGCATCTGGGAGTTATGCCTTGACATCTTGGTTTGGGAAATGGGACATAAAAGCTCTTTGAAAATGGGAATTGAAGTTAATGACTGGGGTATCAAGTGACTATTCCTGTCCAACTCCTCCCTTAATAGGGCATGGTATGGAACCCAGAGGCTGGCTTCCCTTCAATAGAACCCCTCAGGGGTCCAGCTATGGAAGAGCTTGGGGAGCATGACAGTGACTGCCAACTATCATCAAATTAATTATAGTGGTGAGAAAAGTCATGGCCCTGACTGGCTGGAATAGCACAGATGGCATGGACTGGGAGTCAGGGACAAGGCCTCTGACACTGGTTCTGTGCTTTTTTGGGGGCCTCTGGCATGCCACTCTGACCATCCAGGGGCATGTCTTGCCTTATGTTCTACACTAGGGCTCCCCAAACCGAAGTGTGCATGTGGATCACTGGAAGGATTTATTGCAGCATAGATGCTCTTCCAGAAAGGCTGGGTGGAGCCTGTGACCTTGCATTTCCAATAGGTTCCCAGACAATGCTGATGCTATGAGCCCAGTGACCATGCTTTAGTAACACTGTTCTCATCTTGTGGATTCTGAGTATACTTTGTAGATGCTATCAGAGAACTTGCATTGCTAGGAGAGGAGGGAAACAAGTTACTTTTCTTGCCTTGCGTGAAGAAACCAGGCCTGGTGCCACCAGCCTGGCCTTTCGGAAGCTCGCAAGATCACTCACCATTGTGAGCAACAGTGGAGAAGCTGAAGCCTGCCCTAGTAAGCCTTAATGCCTACTTTCCTCTTAAGACTCAGTTTACATGTTAATTCCCTCAGAAAGTCTTCTCTAATCTGCTTTCCACTCTCAACTAGTTAGGTACAAAGTAATTAGGAACATGGACTCTTGAGCCAAATATTCTAGGTTCCAATCCTTACTCTGCCACTCCTTACCTGTGTGACCCTGAGCAAGTCACTTAACCTCTCTGTGCCTTGGTTTCATCATCTGTAAAATGGGGTTAGTGATAATATTTATCCACCAAAGTTGAGGATTACAGGAGTCATTCTTTGCAAGGCTCTTAGAGTAAACACTATATAAATGTTCTTCATCTCCTCCTTCTCCTACTCCTCATTTTTCTGTCATCATCACCATCTGCTTACTCCTTCCAGCCCAGTTCAGCACAGAGAAGTTGCTCAGAAGTCAGCTCTGGGGCTTAGCTGGGCCTGCTTCTCCCAGAAAGCAGATTTACAGCCTGGAGGCCAACATAAGGGCCCACTGAGGGATTCTGATGAGATTACTGACTCCTCCCTGTAGCCCTGACCTTTTCTCCTCTTATCTGGGAACTGACAAAAAACAGAGGGTATCCCAGCTCCAGCCTGGTCCTGCTCTGGGGGTAAGGCTAAGGCGTTTGCATTCTAGAGCTTTGGCTGTCTCCAAGGGTATTACTCTAAGGGCAGCCCTCTCCCATAAACCAAGCCCAGTGATGTGTGTTGGGGGCAGTCCACAGCTGATGGGGGGGCTTCAGAGCTGCCAAGACAAGTCACCCTGACTAGGTCTGTTTAATCACGGACTCATCTGTCTTCTTGCCAAATGCTGGGGATTGGCATCCTTTGCCTGGGGCTCGGGGGTTGGTGCCATGCTTTGATAGAATGCAGTCCTCTCTTCAGATCCCTGGCTAAAAAGAAAAATGCACATGCAAAACAAAAGCCCTGCTGCCTAACATAAAATACTGCTTCCTAATCCCAAGAGTGGCCAAGTGCACTGTTAAGATATTTAGAAGGCCCTTAAATTATTCCCACTTTAAAAATGTTTTTATGTCTCCCATTTTGTTCCCTGGGTTGGTTAAGGTATAATTGCTCTCCTGGCCTGGGTTTTGCTTCCTCACCAGCAGGGACCTCAGTTTTGCATCTTGGTATTAAGAACAGATACCAGGAGCTGAATGGGGCATTGTTTCCTGGCCAGATCAGTAGCTGCTGCCTGCTTTTAGCGAGCCAGCAGCCCCAAATTGGCAGCCCAACTTCGACCACGTTGTGGTTTGCTTTGATTGCTTGGTTCCATCCAGCTCGAAGCAGGAACTGATCACACACATCCAGGTTTTATTTACTCTCCCTCCCCCTCCCCATTCTCCACAGTTACAGGTTAAAGGAGTGAGTTTTGGGGGCTGGCAGCCTGCCCTGATTTTTAAAGAGGCTGTTTTCAGGGGGCTGGGCTGCAGGGGCTTGGGAGTGTTGGCCCCATTGGGTGTCCCCTGGTCAGACCTTTGAGCCAAAGCAGAGGTCAGAATCTCTCTGAGTGCCTTCTGCTGATATGTCCCCTTACTTGTAACTAGTAAGTATTCTAGAAAGTTAAACTCTGAACAAATGAGATACGCCCATTCTCTGCCTAGAATCTAGAAATCATTTGAGATTTTGCTTTTATCACATTTTTACCCAAACCAAACCAAACCCATTGCTATTGAGTAGATTCTGACTCATGGCGGCCCCTTGTGTTACTGAGTGGAACTGCTTCACAGAGGTTTTCTTTTCTGGCTATAATCTTTATTGAAACAAATCTCCAGGGCTTGCTTGTGCAGCACCACTAGGTGGATTTGAACTGTCAACTTTTAGGTTAGTAGTCAAGCACAAACTATTTGTGCCACCCAGAGACCTCCACATTTTTACCAGGTAGTTTTAAATGCAGACCCACAGCATCTCATTTTAAAAGGCATTAGGAAGACTTTCTACTGATTATTTAAAGACTTGATTGCTAGTCTTTATTACGCACCCCCCTCCTTTCTCCCTCTGCTCATCATGATGTTTGGTCATAAGTGCCAGAAACACAAATATAACCCTTTGAACAGTGGGACCCAAATAAAGAACAATGACAGGATGTTGGCTTCCAAAAACCTCAACATTTGCCAAATAAGTTTATCCTTTATTTATTATTTTCATTGTGGTTTAAAACATGCAACCCTCAAAGCCAAGTCTCTAAACCAAAACGTATGGGAGGCCCACCCTGCACAGTCTACAATGAACTTGGAGACTTTCCCGTTCACTCCTCACCAGTGATTGGGACCGAAGATAGTATGTTTCGAATTTACTGAGAGATCTACTGCTTTGGGCTCAGTTTTAGTACTTTTAAAAAGCAATCAATAATGCCCAGTTTGTAATAAGAAAAATTTATGAACTGACAGGCAAAATGTAATTACGGAGGGGATTCCTTGCAAGAAAAAAGAGGTGATATGAACAGTCATCCCGACGATCTGTTTGCACTCATTTTCATTCATATAAATGATGAAGTGCTTCTGGGTTGAAGCAGCATTCTCCAAAGACTTCCCAGGAGCCTGGAAAAGTCGCTGCCAAAGTTTTCACTAACGAAGGGCAATGACTTTTTGCATTAACTTCTCATTGTTACCCACAAAATGGATTTTTCACAGTGTTACTTTTATGGCTAAGGCTGTTCCCCAGCAGCAGCTTCTACACCTCATCTTCTTGGTCCCTGAGGAAAGCCAGCTTGTGTGTGAGGTTTCTGGAAACTGGGGCCATATTTCAGGCACCATAGGAGCCTTCAATTCCTTCCATCCCCTCAGTCTCCCTTGCTATTTTCTAATTTCAGCCTCCACTGCTGCTGCTGAGGAGAGAAGTAAGGCTTCTTGATCATAAAAAGCATGAAGGGAAGAGAGGAAGTTTCTGAGACAACGAGAGAATTTGCCTCCAAAGCTCCTGATCCTGCTGGTGTAGTTCAGTTCCTATCAAGCACAGTTCCTTTATACGTAGTAAAAACCAGTTGCCATGGAATTGATTCCAGCTTCTGACGACCCCATATGTGTCAGAGTAGAACTGAGCTCCATAGGGCTTTTAATAGCTAGTTTTGGGAAATAAATCACCAGGCCTTCCTTCCAAGGTGTCTCTGGGTAGACTTGAACCTTCAACCTTTTGATTAGCAGCTGAGCAAGTTAACTGTTTGCCCCACTCAGGAACTCTTTAGAGGTCCTAACAAAAGCTTGAAGAATAATAATGATGATGAGATTTGACATCTGTACACTGCTTTTCAATTCATAAAGTACTTTTGATGTGCAATGTACATTTTAAATCTTCACCGCAATCTGAAAAGGTATTTATTAATACACCTGTTTTAGGGAGGCCTAGTGGTGTAACTGTTAAATGCTCAGCTGATAACCAAAAGATTGGCAGTTGGAACTCACCCAGTGGCTCCGTGGTAGAAAAGACCTGGCGGTCTGCTCCCATAAGGATTATAGCCTAGGAATCTCTAGCGCTCAGTTCTATTCTGTTGATTTCAACTAAATGCAACATACCTATTTTACAGATGATGAAATTCAGATTCAGTGAGATTACTTTCTTTTACTTTTTATTGTGATTTCAGTGAAAGTTAACAGAGCAAATTGGTCTTCCATTCAATAATTCATATACATTTTGTTTCATAACCTTAATTATGATCCCCACAATGTAACATCACACTTCCAACTTCTTCCCTATTTCCCATTTCCACTGGTCCTTCTTTTGTGTCCCTTCCTGCCTTCTGAGCTTTATTCTTGGGCAAAAGCTGCTCTTTTTATCACCTGTGGCTGATTATTCGAAGGAGTGTGCATCCCTCTAGTGTTAGTGTTCATCTTATAAGCCTGTCTATTGCTTGGCTGAAAGTTAAGCCACACTTCAGACTTAAAGTGTGACTAAGAGCTACAGTTTTAGGAGTTCCACTAGTCTCTATCAGACTAGTAAACTGGCCTTTTTTTTTTTTTTTCTTTTTTTAGCTTTTTATTGTGATTTGGGTGCAATTTTACAAAGCAGATTCATTTTACATTCACATTTTCTTCTGTGACACTGATTATAATCCCCACGAGGTAACAGCTCTTCTCCGACCTCCTCTCTGTGGTCACCTCTTTCCTGTATCCTTACTTATCTGTTCCTAGTTAGCTTTCTCCTGATGTAAATGCTGCCCTTCTGATCTCCCATGGTTGACTATTCTAAGGAGTGCATCTCCCCAGTGCAGTTGTTCAGCTTGCGGGCCTGTCTATTAAGTGGCTGAGAGATGAGCCATGAGAGTGAGCCCAATTCCAGGCCTCAAAGATGACTCAGGGCCATAGTCTCAAGGGTTTCTCTAGTCTCTGTCTGACCAGTAATCTTGGTATTTTTTATGTTTTTGTATTTTGTTCAACATTTTTTCTCCCACTTTATCCAGGATCTCCAATTCTGATCCCTTTTCGAGTGGTTGGCATTGTTAGGGGGCACTATCTAGTTCTTCTGGTCTTAGGATCATGTAGGCTGAGATTCCTGTGGTCCATTGCTCCCTTGGACTAATTGTTTCTGTATGTCTTTGATTTTCTTCACTCTTCTTTGCTGTAGATGTGGAGAGACCAATAGTTGCAATTCAGATGGCCACTTTCAAGCTTTTAAGACCCCAGTCACTGCTCACCAAAGTGGGATGTAGAACTATGTCTTTGTGTACTATGTTGTGCTAATTGAGCTTGATGTACCCTTCAACCATGGTCCCAAGCCTGCAGGTCCAATGACTCACTCCTTCAAGGTAATTGGTTGTGGCAAGGAGTTATCCCAACTTTGAAACCTATACTTTTTTAAAAAATCATTTTGGGTTTTGTCCAACACTCTATCCAGGAACTTCTTTTGGGATCCAGAGTGATCTGCAGTGATAGCCAGCTACCATCTAATTTTTCTGGTCTCAGAGTCAAGGATGCTGAGGTTCATTTAGTCCATTAGCCCTTTGGATTATTTGTTTCCATGTGTGTTTGATTTTCCTCCTCCTTTTTGCTTTGGAGAGAGAGAAATAGTTGCATGTTAGACAGCTGCTCACTAGATTTTAAGACCCCCCCCAATCAGTAAGATCACTTGACTTGACCAAAGTCTTATTCGTGCTTAAGCCAGGATTTGAACCCATATTTCTTTGACTCCAAACCCGGTGTTCTTTTAATACACCAAGAAGAGACAGGACAGTTATTTCAGGAAGAATGAGGAACTGGACAGATACTCTTGTTAAAGCAATACAGTCCAATAAAATTATATTTAAATTTGTTTATTGCTTTAAAGTGAGACCAAAGTTCCCAGAGGTGAGAACTGTTTTACTGTTTTGCATCTGCAGAGTGTTATGATTTTCCAAGTGCTTTCCCATCCTGCATGATGTCATTTGAAGCTCATCACAGCTCTGTAAGGGAGACAAGGAAGTCTCATTATCCTCACATGATGGAGGACAATAGTGATGCTAAGAGAGGCTGAGTGACCTACCTGGGAACAAAGAGGGCATCTCTTAGAGACTGGAAGCTCCTTACCACATCACCACAACTCATTGATATACAAGGTAATTCTTATTGTTGCTTTTCCAGAAAAACCTCAGTGTACTAAAAACAAAATAGTGGATTCCTTAATGGTTTACTTTATCTTCCATTCCACCTCTCCGTTGAAAGTCAAATGATCACAAATCAGGTGAGATCCAGGAATCCTTGAAAGATACAGCATTCCAAAAAGAGTAACAACTAGAACAACTCATCCAGGAGAGGTGCTAGGGCCAGCACACATTCCCAACCCCTTACCCTGTCATCATTCCCAGCCCTTATGCTGTAGACTTGGCAAAGCTGGGTCAAAGAAGTGGGTAGTCAAATTTTACAAAAGTATCAGTAACAGAGGTAGAAATGTAAGGAGTCTGAGCCATCAGTTACCTGAGGATCCCATGGCCAGCACCTTACATTTTTCCTGGCATAGTTGCTGGTTTGAGGTTTGGGTGTGTTTGGTTCTATGCCACCTCTCAGGGCCCAGTAATGAGTGATGAGTGCAGCTGGGAGAGAGGTGTGGTTGTGGGGGAGGATGTCAGGATTAACCAATCATGAAGCTAGTTGCTTAATTTATTATTTGATGCCATGATAGCATTACATACTTTATAACTCAGTGGTTAAAACAACAATCATTTATTCTTATTCAGGTGTCTGTAGGTCATCTTGGTGTTGCCTGATCTAGCTGGGCACAGTTGGGATCGGCCTCAATGCTATGGGTTGGGTTGAGGTTTGCTCCATGGATCTATCCTTCTTCGAGGACCAGCAGATCACTCAGAACAAAGGTCACAAGATGGTAGAACTGTGAGATCTAAATTTCTGGGACACATTGAAGATCTCTTCTTGTTTCACATTTTCAAACATATTATCTGCCAGGTATAGCAAGGATCGTGAGGCTGGTACAGGACTGGGCAATGTTTCATTCTGTTGTACACAGGATCACTGTGAGCCGGAGCCAAGTCAACAGCTTCTAACAACAAATATGCAACCTATCACATCATCTGCTTGACTCCAATATCCTGTTTCTTAATTAATTCTAACTCAGAGGGAGGAAAAGAGATGTGGTTATTTATTACAGAAATTCCCCCTGAATTCCGTCTAGAGGAGAGAATGAATCCTAGCAGCCAAGGAGAACAGAGTCTAGCCAAGAGGGGCTGGGCAGGTATAAAGTATCTCCATTGAGATGCTGAGGGGGATGGAACTGCGGACCAGCAAGACATTGGTGGGTAGCCTAATGAGCAGCAGAAGAGGAAGCAGTCCAGGACAATGATTAAAAACTTAAGCACCAGAACTTGACTGAACTGGGTTCAAAGCTCAGCTTCTCTATTCACTAAGTATGCCATTTATGCTCTCTGGCTCTCAGTTTCCTTATCTATGTTGTTTTGTGCCGTAGTCAATTCTGACTGACAGACCCTGGTGGCACAGTGTTTGAGTGCTCAGCTACTAACCAAAAGGTCTTGGATTTAAACTTATCAGCTGCTCCATGGGAGAAAAGACTGGGTGATCTGCTTCCATAAAAATTATAACCCACTATAGGATGAACATTTACATTAGGTAGATACATTTCCTAGAGTGATCAATAGTGGGAGAATAGAAGGGCAGTGTTTGCACAGGGAGATAGCTTGGGGGCAGGAATTCATAGGAAAGAAGGACATAGGGAAGAGGTAACTATAGGGAGGAAGTGGGAAGAGAGTTGTTACATTGTGGGGAATTGCAGTCAATGTCATGAAACAAAATGTGTATGAACTGCTATATGGAAAATAAATTTGCTCTGTAAACTTTTAGCCAAATCACAATAATTTAAATAATAAATAAGCAAAGTAGTAATTAAAGGGGAAAAAAAAGATATAGCATAGGAAACCCTATGGAGCCATTCTACTCTATCACATAGGGTCACTATGAGTGGAAACTTAGCAGAATATGAAAACAACATAGGAGAGAGTTTGGGTATGGGAGACAGTCTTAGCTGCAGGGGTACTTGCTCTCCAGCCCATCTAGAGAGGCAGAAGGTCCCAGTGGTCCTTTCTCAAGAAAGGAAGCTGGGATAGCTCCAGGGCTATCACTATGAGCTACTTCACCATTAAAGCTTCTTTAGCTCCCATCCCTTGTGTCAAATGCTCAAAGATAATGGGACTGAGGTCTGCCTAAAATAAAAAAGAAATCTGGAACAGATGTTAGAAAGTCTTTTTTCATTTTGAATGTGAGGATAAGCCCAGCAATTATTGGCAGAACTCTGGCCCACATCATAAACAATTGTGGCCTGATATTGAATGGAATCTCCAGATTCCTTTTGCTCCCTTCTCAGCTCAAGCTAGACATATCTCAGGGCCCTAGGCCTAGCCTTCCCAAGGATGGATGACCCCAAAACCTCTGATTCAATATGGCCTTTAAGGCTCTCTGTTCTGTTCTTCCTCTTTCACTGTCTTTCTCTTACTCCTTACCCCTTTCTCTCTAATCACTCCCTCCTACCAATCACATATCCTTGGCATATACACATTTATACATGCATCTTCCACTCTTAGGAACTGCCTTAGGATTCATATGGAAGCCATTCCCAACTACGGAGGGCCAGCTAGAGGTGTATAGTCCTCCTTATGTATAGGAGGCTCCCTGATATAGGAGGGCCTGGAGCTTGGAGGCTGCTTTTCACTTGGTGGTGGCTCTATATTAAGGCTGGGGCCTGAGGTAGGTAGGCCAGGGCTCAGGGCTGCTTTTCACTTGTAGACGGCTCTATTTTAAGGCCATTCACTGAGGTAGGCAGGTGAAATGGGGTTAGGAACAACTAAGGGAAATGAACTTGTCTGTCAGTTTGTCATCCTATTGTGGGTTTTGTGTTTCTGCAATGCAGGAGGCTGTGCCACCATGTTGCAAAATGCCAGCAGGGTTACCCATGGTGAACAGATTTCAGTGGAGCTTCCAGTCTAAGACAGACTTGGAAGAAGGAAGAGGCCATCCATTTCTCCAAGAATTGGCCAGTGAAAACCTTATGAATAGCAGTGAAAATAGCAGTGTGTTTCACTGATATATTACTGGAAAACTTTATGAATAGCCAAAACATTGTCTGATACAGTGTTGGAAGATGAGCTAATCAAGTCAGAAGGCACTCAAAATTTGACTGGGGAAGAGCTGACTCCTCGGAGTAGAGAGGACCTTAAGGATATGGATAGAAGAAAGCTTTCAGGACCTCCGTTGACCTCATTGGCTGATATGGCATGACTCAAAATGAGTAAAAACAGATGTAAAGATCCATTAATAATCAGAACATGGAATATACGAAGTATGAATCTAGGAAAATTGGAAGTTGTCAAAAATGAAATGGAATGGATAAAGATCAATATCCTAGGCATTAGTGACCTGAAATGGACTGGTTTTGCCTATTTTGAATTAGACAACCATATCTATGTCAGGAATGATAAATTAATGAGGAATGGTGTGGCATTCATTGTTAGAAAGACTATTTCAAGATCCGTCCTGAAGTACAATTCTGTCAGTGATAGGATAAAATCCATATGCCTACAAGGAAG